>NW_015558590.1:362382-386335 GCF_001515605.1 Sinocyclocheilus anshuiensis | reverse complement strand
CAGACAGACAGACAGACAGAGAGAGAGAGAGAGAGAGAGAGAGAGGTATTATTCTATGTATTTGCACCCCAGTTCCACTTTAATTTCATTTTTTAAAACTTTTTATTTTTGCATAACATTTTCACAACCAAGTGTTTTTGTTTGTAAGGATCCATTAAATATTTTTGAACATATTTTCAATGTTTCACAGCAGCATAACATATTAAATGGACTGTACGTCTATCACTCACAGACTCGTTCACGTCAAATTAAATATGTTGTCTACGGTCTATTGTTACATTTTTGCCTTAGTCTGGGGTCAAGGACAAAGACAATGCATCTCTATGCTTCCTCCAGACATATCTCAGAATTATGACCACATATCTCCTGATAATAAAATTTGGCAGGCAATTTTAACACGACATCCCAACTCGTGAAAATGCATATTTTGTGTTGCCTTAGTCAACAGCGCCCATTGTTTTAGGCCATCAGCATTCTACAATACAAAAAACACAATGATTTTTACCAGATATGTTCAAGAAAACCTCCAAAAATTATGCATGTTTTATCAATAAGAACTAATCATCATATCAGCATGCCCAGGAGGGACAGTCCAGGTTTTCAAGTCTCTATGACAAAAGGTGCTTGTAGTTTTCAGGGTGTACCTGGCATTGACAGTAATATATGTGCGGATGATCCTGGCTGCAGGGGCTGATGGGACTCCTGCCTGTCTGAATAAATATCAAGCCTTGTCATTGCGGCCTCATATCATACGCAGCACACCTGATCTCCTCGACTTCACAGAGACGATATTTGCCTCTATACATGTTAATAAAGCATTTTATAGTGCCTGTGGCTACCGCTGCCCCGGCATGTGTGCGACGAGTCAGTGTTTGAGAAATCCTTACGTTTTTATACTGGTTCACACTAAGCTGGTGTGACTGCCTTTCAGTTTCACTTAGCTACCGTATGAATCTTGAATTTCCCCCCAAAACGTTATTATGATTATGAGGATTTCAAGTCAACTTGAAATCAAAATTTCCATATTTTCTATTTTACATCTACCTATGCTTTTCCAATAGATGTTTCTAGTCTTATTGTATATTATTCATCAATACATGTTGAAACTCTTGACAGCATGTCAACAAACATTGTTTTTCATTGATTTGCAACAACAACAAAAAAAAAAATGGATGAGACAGTTGTGAGTACTTCATTTGCATTTGCCAGTAAGTTTGCTACTGCTACCATTCACACAGGAAGTCGTCCACATCCATACTTGTTTTGGTCTATATTTGCATGCAACAGCAACATGTCTGGATTCACCGTGTCAAAAAAATAAAATAAAATCATAACGCAAACTACTTGGTATTAATGTCGGTTGTGATTGTCGACAATACAATTTAGTTTGCTTTTTGTTTATTGTTGCGATAAAACTTGCCATAAAAATACCTTTCCTTTAGCTTTTTGAGGTGATATGTTCGCCAAACTACACTTCCATGATTCTCTGAGATACACAGATAAAACATCAATTACACAGCTAATTGCCATTATTATATTTTATTGTTTTCATTATATTGTATTAACACTTAAAATATAATGTTTTGGTCAGTAAGTAAAAAAAACAAATTGAAATGAAAAATTGTTTAATGACTAAAACTAGTTTAATTTATTATGACTGAATTCAAGCGGTCATGATTACAATTTCTATGCGTTTAAGTAAAAACTTCGCAGAAGTGCTTGAAGGAACTATTTTGTACAGCATCAAAAATTAACAAAATGGTTTTGGTGAGTAAATAAAACTATTCTAAGAACAATAATCTGAGCTCACTGACCAACACCAATTATGGACGGTACTTATTTTTTCTTAGTTGCACATGCCATTGTCTGGTGCACCCAAAATAACAATAAATAAATAAATACACACACACTATATATATATATATTATGAAGCAGCAATTTCGTACAAACTCAAACTCATAGTAAAATGATTGATTTGTTAAGAAAGAAAGAAAGAAAGAAAGAAAGAAGGAAAGAAAGAAAGAAAGAAAGAAAGAAAGAATCTGCAACCCCATACTTAACCCTGAGCAGGGCATGAGCAGATCATTTAAAAAAATTTACAAATGAGACTGAACAAATTCATACAAATTTTATGGAAGCTGATTTCCTCCACTTAATAAAAATTTAAAAAGGTAACTGCAACTTTTTATCTCAAAATTCTGACTTTTTTTCAAAAGTTGCAATTCTGAGAAATAAAGTCAGAATTGTGAGATAAAAAGTTGCAATTACCTTATTAGATTTTTTATTCAGTGGCGGAAACAGGCATCCGACCATAGTATGTAACCAATATGCCTAAACATACAAAATATAAAATATAGTTACAAAATGTCATCAGACTTTCATGACATTCAAATCCCTAAAACACACGTGCAAACACACACACACATAAAGACCACACGCACACTCCTTCATCTGTTAAAGAATCATCTACTCAGATATACACAACATCTTCTCTGTGGTGACCCAGCTGTTGGTTTTCCTCTGAGAGAAGGCAGGCCTTGAACATGAAGTGGTAGGTTTTCAACATCCCACACTGCTCTCAGTTTTATCCCAGAAAACCCAAACAACTAATAATGCTGTGGAAGGAAACGTGACGGCTCAGCGCACTAGAGCAGGACTTCTCACAGTGAACTACTGTACTGAACAGATAATACAGTGTACACTAATTAGTTCCTGTCTTTTGAGGTAAAGTCCGGTAAAGAATGTGAATGGATTGTGAATGCTTGGCAAATGGTCAACCACTTCTGCCAGAATCTGCCAAAAAGAATCTGCCAATGTTTTATTACATTGGTGGTTATGTATTGCGGAAGTTTGGAAATGTGCATTGAGTGGTGCTAAAAGTTTAAAGCTCTAATGTGATTGAAAATAGCATACCACCAATACTAAACCCAACCCTAAATTCAAGTGATGTTGTTAACAAAAGCAGATGTGAGATAAAAACTAGGCGTGTCTAGGGGGTGTAAAAAATCAAACCGTACCATTGTCCACTCACGGTTCGGCACGCACTTTCACCGCGGTTCGACTTAAATCTGACAACGCATCTGTAATGTGGTTTGTTATAAATAACAACACGTAAAACAGACAGAGTTTGGCTGTTTCGATGGATTCGAATTCTTGTTTCCAAATATACTACAACAACTGTGATGCACAAAAAAAAAAAAAAGTGGACATTGTTGAGCCCGGTCTCATGAAAATACGTGTAAATAGTACGCCAAATCAAAACGAAAACTCGTGGTATTGATACGCAAAAATGGACTTTGGCGTGTATATGCTACGCACGTGCTTGGCGTGCATATAATACGCAGTTTTCGCGTGCATACGACGAAATTTGTTGGCGTGCATATAACACGCAGTTTTCGCGTACATATGATACGAAATTTGTTGGCATGCATATAATACGCAGTTTTCGCGTGCATACGATACGAAATTTGTTGGCATGCATGTAATACGCAGTTTTCGCGTACGTACGATACGAAATTTGTTGGCGTGCATATAATACGCAGTTTTCGCGTACATATGATACGCATCTACCCCACAACCCTAATCCTACCCATTGCGTAGCATATACACGCCAACGTCCATTTTTGCATATCAATACCACGAGTTTTCGTTTTTATTTGGCGTACTAATTATACGCACTTTCATGAGATCGGGTTACATTGTTCCGTATGCTGGAATATGACCAGACATTTATGCCTGTGTTGATAGGCGCACATGCGCAGGTGAGACCTGAACAGCACACAAAGTATCAGAAAGGCCCTAGTATCAGTGCACTGGATCCAAGCATTCTCTTAAAGTGACAGCACTTTTTTTAAAATGTTAATCAAACAACAAAAACAAGGAAATCATTGAATAGCTTTTGTAACTTTAATAAAGATTAATATTTAATTTATACAGACAAATATGCAATGTAGTTTTACATTTGATTACTTTATTCAATTTCTGTACCTAAAAACTAATGTTAGGCCTACCTACAAAACTTGAAAAGCACCTTTTTTGTATCTTTGCTCTATTGTATTTATTTGTGCTGTTGCTTGTAGTTAGATTATTCGTTCTTATTTTCTTTATTTTTTATTTGACAATATATTTTTTTCCCTAAACATATCACAAACCGAACCGTACCAAAACTGTGAGTACCAAACCACGATACAAACCGAACTGTGAGTAAGTTGAACCGTTGCACCCCTAATAACACATTTGCTGAAGAAGCCGTACTGCTTTAGCTTGGGTCTATGAAGCTTTGAACTCTTTGTGTCGTGACTGGTGTTTTTCTCAAGTGTACCAGGTGCACTACTGAGCAAGTTTACTACATCAGAAAAGTCATACATACGTAAATGTAATTGTCAAAGTTCATTCGTTTACAAATCATGCACTATGGTAAAAGTGTATTAAGGTCATAACCGCATGAAAATAAGTCAATAATATGCCCGTGTTATCATAATGTGTGTGAAAAGGAATTAAATTAGTTGATGTTTCACTGCCTCTAATGTTCATTTCAGCTGGAAACTGCAGTGAACTGTATTTAAATTTAAATACAACTACACATCCTCATGAAGCACAAACAAGGGAACAACTAGAAGTGAACATGTGTTCGACACGACCCCCTGCATAGAGAGATTAGCCAATAACATTTAAACATACACATTTAAATATATAAGTCTTAAAGTTACAGTACCAAAAAAGCCTTAAATTGTATAAGAGTTAGAAAGAGAGAGAGTAGAAGTCTATTTCTGGCGTTAGTTAAATGTTTGAATGGCTGAGCAGCCCTGGAATGTTATGACACTTATTTTATGATCATGCTGTAGAGTCATAAAGTCTCAGCATGACAAATGCTTAGCATGCATCTACAGCTGATACACTTCCCATCAGCGTCTGCGGGTAACATAGATATGTTAATTTATTTCCCTTTACCTTTACAATTTTATCTCAGGGCTATTCATCTCTTTATAGTGTTTTGATGGCCAGATAAAGCTATACATCATCCTCTTGTCATTTTTTGAAGCCAAATATTAATCAATAAATCATGTGACCCAAAATGGCCCCAGCTATGATATTTTGTGTGAACTGCCGAAGTCGTAGCGATGTGCACATCCAGCCATTTATTTTCAGGGACACGTATGTCCATGCCAGGAGCGACAGCACATGTAAATGCAACAAAGCATCAACATTCATTAATGCCGTGAAGGAAATCTTATCACCGTGACACATTTGCATAAAGTCATGTATATCAACTCAGGAGATCATAAATTAGCTGTTTGTCTCACAGTCATTTAACCTTGAAGAGACTTTTGAGTGCCTTTAGCTGCCCATGAACTCAGGATACATGCCTGACATTATCATTAACTAACAATACTAAAACCTTTTAATAAAATACTTGAAATAAAATAAACATATATACACACACACACACACTTACTATTTTATTTATTTATTTTTTACTTTTATTTCAGGTATTGCCAAAGCAACATTTCTAATTTACAATTTGTACTCAGAAACTACAAGTAAATAAAAAAAATAATCACAGACAAACTTTTTTTGAAGAAGAAGAAGAAGAAGAAAGACAGGACTTTCTAATAAACAATATACTCTAAAAATCAGTGTAGGTTGAAGTAGTAAAATAACTAAAACTAAAACTTAAAACGACATCACTGCATTATAAAACTAGAATAATTTAGTAAAAATACTAAATCTTTAATTAAAATAAAATTTATAATAAATACAAAATTAAATTAAAAATATTTTTAAAAAACTATAATAGTATATCAGTGATACTAAAATAGCACAAAAGTGGGTACATAAATATTTGTACAAACAAACAAATAAAAGTCTCAATTCTTGAGTATGAATAATGTACATTTCAGATGACACATCTTATTAACATCTCCAGTGAACCACAATGAGGCAGTCGAAGACCTCGCAGCTGGTCTGCACAGAGCGCACTGACCCCGCACAAACAAAACAGGACTTATGCTGAGAACAATAGAATATGTATGTATCAAAACTAATAAATAGATACCAGGGCTCAGGCTGGCACGTCAGACACAATGGGGTGTATTAAAATAACTGGCTTGATGTCATTGTTCTCTGAGCAGAGTGGGGTTTATGTGTGTATGTGTGTATGAATGAGACGGGCCGGAGATCACAGAGCTGTCCTTGTCCCATACAGTGATGAGCCTTTCAGACCCTCATTCAGCCTCACTATCTGCCCTGAGCTCTGATAGCTAAGAGAACTTTCAAAACACCCATCGAGCAAACCAAACATGCAATACGGTGACTCCCAAAAGGTATTCGGATGCAAAAATTCCTGAATGTTGTTTCATTAGAGCGAACAAATATTAAACCAAGTGTCACTTGTGCTAAAATCCCATTAGAGCGTGTTTTAGAATTGGCTTCACTTTTTGAAGACATATAGTTAGGCCTATTTCTACACACCTAGAATGATAACTATAAGATAGTGTCTACAGCCGTTGTGACTGTTGTCATGTGGCTCCGCAGCAGTGAGTCTGTCTACACTGAATTTGTCCTGTTGTCTGAAGTAGCACAAATGCGTGAAGTACGTCAGGGATAAGTCAGGGCATTGGTTTACTATTCATGTCAGTGACGCGTCACATTGCACTACATCCATTAAAAACAATATCACTGATTGCTTTTGTCATGTCATGCACTCTCATATCTGATTTAGACATGGTGTAACGATAACACTTTAAAAATATGTTTTTATTTCAGTGACATTTACTCCAAAAATGATAACTATAACGGTATGATGCTACATATCAGCGTCCACACCAACTGACGATAATGTTCTGTTCATTCTAACCGTTATATGGGTTTTATTAGGTAAAACGTGCTTGTTTTTTAAATTAACCACAATGCTTAGTGCGGCAAGAAAAAGAGTATCACAACAATTCAAAAAATATTTTGATTTGTCGAAAATTCATATAAATGTGTACAACCTCATTCATAAGGTGTGTGTGTGTGTGTGTGTGTGTGTGTGATCTGCTCTCAACACACTTAATTTTCACACAAATCAAAAAATTGCATATTCCGAGTTCCAGGGCACAAGTTCATATAAAAGTGTGTATTTGTTAAACAGCTATTTGTGAGACTGGGTTGGCAAGACTGCTGGAACAAGTTCTATGTTTGTGTTTGGTGATTTTTGTGGAATTCATAGTCTCAACTAACTAATGTGTTTATTTTATGAAGATATTTTTGAGCAAATACAAAATGTCTGCTGCTAATAAAGTTTGTTTACCTGTCAATGCACAAAATAGATATACACATTAGCCATACCAAAATCTGCTTATCGGACTGATAGAATGAGCTGAAGTGTATTTTTAACTTAATGCATACACATTTTAATTTAATAGTTTATTTTATTTTAATATTATTTATATATCATATTATAGTATTTCATAATATTTGGAATTAGCTTTTATTCTTTTTTTAAGCTTTAGTGATATTGTTATTTATTTATTTATTTTTATATTTATTTTTAGTTTTAATTTATTTTTACTTCGTTCAACTTCACCTTATTTTAATTTAGTAATTAGTATTTTTTTTTTACCTTTGTCATGTAATATTTATATTGTATTTTATTTCAGACTTATTTCAATTAACAAATAATTAACAAATGTAAAAAATAAATATATAAATGAATGAATGAATGAATAAATTAATTATCAAACAAATAACATATCCATAATGTTATCTCTCAGTTGCTAATTTATATGCATTCTATGAGTGATATATATATAGAGAGATTATCACTGTCAGAATAGTCTGCCATGTAATTTAACTGTACAGCACCATCTATTGGACAAATACATAACATAAACCATCAGCTTACCATCAAACACACACTGCTTTGACACAATCTGTATTGTTAAAAGCGCTATATAAATAAAGGTGACTTGACTTGACTTGACACAAGCAGCTGCTTATAGGTGCTGGCGGTGTAGCGGTCTGAGGAATTGACACCCATTGACACACATTAGGCTCTTTGTTTAAACATTAGAGCCTACCTGCTATCATGGACCAGCATCTCTGGAAGGTTTCCAGCCACAAATAATTCAAGATGCAGTGGCTGTCAATGTTTCACTATAGAGCGTAGATGAACTGCATGAAACCCAATGATAACAGGCAGAATATGCAATGTGAGAGAAAAAAAGACACTCCCTCTTTCAAGTTTCACTTCCTCACGAACAAAGTTCAGTTAAGTCTACATGAAAAACAGAAACAGAAAACATGAACGTGATCGCTTCTATAGAAATCCAACAAAGCTAAAGTTTTCATAACGTCATATTGAGTTTAAGCTGATTATAGGATTTCTATTTGCACAGGTGAGTCAATATTGTCTTGTTTTCAGTGTGTTGTGCTGTAATTACCACCTGACTTGAGCGAGGTCAGATTTTCATTCGTTATATCTTCTGTTACCTGCACAACATCAACTTCTTCTGGCCATGTTTGTGAGTCGTTTCCTTTAGAGGTTTAATTATAGTTGCACTTCCTGGGGAAGTGTGTCCTTTTACCTTTCACTGAATGACTGATGTTGTGAAATTTTGGGATCCGCTAACATTTTTAATTGTATTTTCATTAGAAAGAACTGTTGTAGAAGCTTCCAGCATTTGTTATTATCCTCTACACTCTTAAAAATAAAGGTGCTTCAAAAGGTTCTTCAAGCGATGCCATAGAAGAACCATTTTTGGGTCCACAAAGAACCATTCAGTCAAAGGTTCTTTAAAGAACCATCTCTTTCTTACCTTTTTGTAATCGGAAGAACCTTCTTTCGCCACAAAGAACCTTTTGTGAAACAGAAAGGTTCTTCAGATGTTAAAGGTTCTTTATGAAACCATTTAGACAAAAAGGTTCTTCTATGGCATCGTGAAGCACCTTTATTTTTAAGAGTGTACTCAGTGTTGTCTGCTAGTGCTGAAGGAGAAGTAACATGTTTAAGGAAATGCTCAGTTCCATAATCAGCATTGTTTTCTTTTCTTCTTTTTTATTTTTGTCTCAAAAATATCTTGTCAAGATGACATTGGGGTAAGTTGAGCCACCCCATCTATCTTCAGTAATATGCATATCCATGTCCAGCCACGACTGACTGTGATTGAGGGAGCCATAAAGTAATATATATATATATATATATATATATATATAGGATATTAACGTAAATTTACTAGACGACAAGTAAAATATGATTGTCAATAATATCTAGAATAATTAAATGAACTTAATTAAATGAACTTAATGCAAGAAATGCCATTAAACTGGCTTAATCGAGTATATTCTGAGTCATATTTTGTTGAATCCATAGTTTAGTGCAATTTTTTCTTCTTTTTTTTTTTGTCTTAACTGCCTTATCTTCCATACTTCTTTCTGTACACCAGAATGTTATCTGTGATGCTGATTCTAGGTGAATTGTCGCAAAATTCATTTACAGAACGCTAAATTAGAGCGCTTTGTTATGGAGGAAGAACTAGAACCACATGACACCAAGGCAGTGGATGCTAAAGAAGAAGCTTCTTCAGCTCCTGAAGATTCCTCACCTCAGCAGGAGAAGTCATCCAATAATGGTCAGTTTAAAGGGATAGTTCATCCAAAAATGAAATTTTATGTTTATCTGCTTACTCCCAGGGCATCCAAGATGTAGGTGACTTTGTTTCTTCAGTAGAACACAAATGATAATTTTTAAGTCCAACCGTTGCAGTCTATCAGTCGTATAATGCATGGCAATGGTAACAAAATCTATGAGAGTAAAAAAAACATGCACAGACAAATCCAAATTAAACCCTGCGGCTCGTGACGACACACTGATGTCCTAAGACACGAAACGATTGGTTTGTGCCAGAAACCGAACGGTATTTATATCATATTTTACCTCTGATTCACCGCAATGTCCAACTTCCTTGAGCGCGCGCATGGCATCCGATGCGCGAGGTGTGTACGCGCTCTGGCATAGTTTACGTTAATGGGTGTGTTGATATCCAGCCGAAGAGCAATCAACCATAACTTCAGGCGAGCAGGCTCAGAAGTTGGGAATACGTGGAAAGTCACCACTCCCGAATGAGTTCGCGCGAGTGCGCGCGCCCAAAGACAGTTGGACATAGTGGTGTATTAGAGGTAAAAAATTATATAAATACTGTTCGGTTTCTGGCACAAACCGATCGTTTCGTGTCTTAGGACATCAATGTGTCGTCACGAGCCGCAGGGTTTAATTTGGATTTGTCTGTGCATGTTTTTTTTACTCTCATAGATTTAGTTACCATTGCCATGCATTATAAGGCTGATAGACTGCAACGGTTGGACTTAAAAATCATCATATGTGTTCTACTGAAGAAACAAAGTCACCTACATCTTGGATGTCCTGGGGATAAGCAGATAAACATCAAATTTTCATTTTTGGATGAACTATCCCTTTAAGTCAATTGCAACTCACATTACGAGAGCAGAATCTGATGGATGTGTGTTTGTTGGAATTGTGTGTTTGCTGTGTTCACGTCATGTCTCCTCACAGCTGAAGAGGCAGATGTGGGTTTTAGCGCCTCCTGTCTGACCACAGCAGAACTGCAGCAGCACTGGAGAGCCGTTAAGCAGGAGTTCAGAAGCGTTAAACTTCTGTTTGACATCCCCACCACGCGAATCATCGATCAGAAAATCTCCAAATATGTGGTAAGTCACAGCTTATAGTGAAATAACTATAAACATGAAATCAAACTCTATTTCGTTCTTGTTCCAACAGGTTCATTATTTCATTATTACCTTTAATCAAAATGTAATAACTTGCTCTGCCTCTTAAACGATTTCCATTTTGTATGACGTCACAAAGGCCACAATTTTTTTTAACTGCCCCCCTTTTCCCACTTTTCACTTTATTATCAAAGAATGTAACACTGAAGTTTACTTGTTTTGGATAAAGGCAGGGGCGTGTCTAGAGCATTTTAAATGGGGGGGCCAGTCGGGGGCACTGGCTCAAAAGAGTGTGGGGGGGAGGTTGTGTTTGCGGAACGATGTATGTTAAAAGCACACGTCCAGTTTTGTGTGAGTGAAGGAAATCCGCTTGGGAGTGGAGAGATTCGTCCTCGCGCACATGGATCGCGTAACATTATGCGCTCTCGACATTGTCATTAAGATCACACTATAGAAACCGCCTAAAATTAGAAATTTACTAAAAACAAGCCTATGGCAAGACATCTGGTAGGGGGGGCACCTGGGGTGGCCAGCCAAATTTCAGGGGGGGCCGGTGCCACCCCTGGCCACCACGTAGACACGCCCCTGGATAAAGGATGGCCACTCAGCTAAAGTTAGGATATGGTTCTTATTTGATTATTATTTTGGAGAACTAATTACTAACGTTCTAGGAATGTTTTTTTTCTTCGTAGACATAAATTAACATGTTCTCCAATCCTAAAGGGGAGGTTGAATTTCCATTACTGAAAACTTTACTGGCTAACTTAGGGTCTGACAAGATGCGCATTAAATATCGCATGCGATTTATCGTGCAGCCCTAGTTAACGGCTAGTCAAACTAGTTCTTAAGACAGTCTTAACATTGTGACTAAGTTTATGCAACTGGCCCCAGTTGCCTAACCTTAGCCTTTATGTTAAGACCGTGTTTTAAAAACTAGTCTGACCTACTAGCAGTTAGCCAAGGGGTAATCGGTCTTTATTTTTCAGATTCAGAACAGACCAGAGGTATCCAAACTCAGTCCTGGAAGGCCACTGCAGAGTTTAGCTCCAACTTGCCTCAACATACCTGCCTGGAAGTTTCTAGTATTCTAGTATAGTAAGAGCTACTAGCACGTTGATTAGCATGTTCAGGTGTTTAAATGGGGTTGGCGCTAAACTCTGCAGGGACACCAGCCCTCCAGGACTGAGTTTGCCCATGCCTGGCCTAGTAAGAGCTACTAGCACGTTGATTAGCATGTTCAAGTGTTTAATTGGGGTTGGAGCTAAACTCTGCAGGACAGTGGCACTCCAGGGGCAGGATTGGACACTCTTGAAATAGACCAGTCCACATTTTTATGTAACTAACTTAAAAAGTTAAGATCAGCCTTAAAGAAAATAAATTAGATGACTAACTTGTAAGACTAGTCCGAGTGTTTTATGCTACCAACCACATTTCATTTGAGTCTGAGTCCAGGCCAAGACCTGAGGTTGAGTCTGAGTCAATACTGAGACCAGAAAAGGGTCTAAACAAATGTAAATATGCTCTATTTTAAAGCCTAGTTTTGCTTTAATGTCACATGAATCTGTGCTCTTGTCCAGAGCTGCACAGACAACAAAACATAACTATAGACCGGGTTTCACAGACAGGGCTTAGACTAAGCCAGGATTAGGCCATAGTTCAATTAGGACATTTAAGTCATTTTTATAAACATGCCTTAGGAAAAAAAAAACATTACTGGTGTCCGTCTTGAGACAAAACAAAGGAACTGATATATTTTAAGATCAGTCAGTGCAAATTTCTTTCAGTTGAAACAGCTCAGACTTACATTTTAGTCTGGGACTAGGCTTCAGCCTTGTCTGTGAAACTGGGGATAGTGTTGTATCACTCAAGACCGGACTCTGTCTCAACTTGCTTCACGTCAAAGGCAGAACCCAAATGCTCCATGACAAGAGCAAAACCATGAAAATCCTGGTCTAGACTCAGACTCAAGTCTGATTTTGAGTATCACAACTTTGCTTTAGAACAGGGGTGCCCAATCCTGCTCCTGGAGATCTACATACCTGCAGAATTCGGCTTCAACCCTGATCCCACAAACCTGTCTGTAATTGCTCCTGAATATCGTAATTAGCTGGTTCAGGTGTTTGATCAGGGCTGGAGCTGAACTTTGCATGAAGGCAGATCTCCAGGAACAGGACTGGACACCCCTGCTTTAGGATGTCCATTCTGGCAATGTTCTGGAAATCAAAAACTATTAGCTGTACATGCCTTTACCCCAGACATAACACAACCTGCAAAGCTTCTTGTCTCCTCCAGATTAAGTTCACAGCTTATTCCTCTTCTTCAGGTGTACCAGGTTGTGGTGATCCGCTCGGGTAGTTACGACTGTGAGCGAGTAGCTATCGAGCGACGCTACTCAGACTTCCTCCACCTTCATCAGGAGCTCCTGGTGGACTTCAGCGAGGAAATGGAGGACATTGTGATGCCCAGGAAGAAAATGACGGGTAACTTCTCAGAGGAGAACATCGCAGAGCGGCGCGTGGCCCTCAGGGACTATCTTACTCAGCTCTACTCCCTCCGTTGTGTCCGAAAATCACAAGCGTTTCTAGCGTTCTTCACTCATAAGGAATTAAAACCTTCATATGACCTCCTGCGTGGGGGCCGCTTTTCCCGGGCCCTTGAGGGCCTCCAGAAAGTGTTGGTACTTCAGGAAAAACTATCTTCTCACAACCCTACTATGGTGGTACCAACCTTGTGTGCCATACTGGTGTGCCAAAGGGATCTAGAAGACTCTGACGCAGCATTTCAAACTGGCAGAAGAGCTCTGCCCACGGTGAGACGATACGAGCTCTGGCAGTATCAAGGGCCCCTGCTGGAGGCTCTTGTTGATTTGGGCTACAGTCTTGGGCTGCCTGTGGCCCAGTTACAGGATGAGCTGACCAGAGTGCAAGACTCTCCAAACGGGCAGGTGTCAGAGATGTCCCTTAAAGAACTGGTGGTGCAAGAGTTTGTATAATCAGTAACAACTGCAATGTAGTTGTGTTTACTATAGTCATTATTTGATTAATTCCCTAATCCAAAATATTCAACTTCAGAGAGTTAACAGAATAATGAATCTCACCTGAAAGAAAATTCCCAAAAATGTACATTGTAGAGGCCAGAATGTCATAGAAACATGGCGCTTTTCCACTGCGTGGTATGACTCGGCACGGCTCGGTTTATGTTTCCACTGCAGTTTAGTACTGCTTTAGAGCGGGCGGGATTATTCACGTCGTTATAGTTGCGCCGCCTATACTGCCGCGACTCCTGGAAAACTTTTTCATTCCGCGTCTCCCCATCAAGCTCTCGCTGGATCCGCTCCTCTGCTATCAACGAGAGGATCATCTGTACTTCCTCAACAGACCACGAAACAGCCATTTTTCGCTTGTTAAAAAAAGGTGCGCTCGTTCAAAACAGCTGCGTTCGATCCTTTGCTGGCTGTGCTGATTTACATCTAGCGGTTCTGTTGTATCTCTGTGTCGTAAGTTTAGTGACGCAGGTAGTGACGATTCTCTCCGGCCAATCAGTGATCAGCAGAGTTTACACATCACGTTTTGGTAACGGTACGGTTCGCTTGGAACCTCAACCGAGGTGGTATTGAAAAAAGTGCCAGGTACTGTACCCAGTGGAAAACCCTCCAAAAGTGAACCGTACCGAACCGTACCGTGCCGTGCCGTACCATGCAGTGGAAAAGTGCCATTAATGTGGACTGTCTTGACTTGGACCAGAAAGAAACCATCCAATCACCCAGAAAAAACACATAGCAACATGTCAGATCCACACATCAGTACCCGAACACTGTATACATGAGGATAGCCTGCTTTGACTTGGGGGAATGTGATTGTTCAACGGTTCAACTGTATTTATGTTTTCATGAGCCATAGTTCTTTTATCTCATATTTCTGTTCGTATTTCATTTTTTCTCTGCAAATATTTTACATTCATCTTGGATAATTGTGCAACTGTGAAATGAAATGTCACTCTTGTAAGTTATTCTGGATTGCTTTTCTCTGATTGTGAGCACTTTTAAGCCAGTGAGTGTTGTTACTAGGTACGTTTACATGGACACTTTTTGCTTCCATCGGAATGAATTCATTCTGATTGACGAATCCGAACGTAGTGTTTACATGAATGCTAAATAAAGTGATCGAGTTGACATGCATGTTTATATGTCACAAGCTTCTGATTGGATTTAATCTTTTGACATGTGCACACTGCATGAATATACAGAGTTTCCCACTGTTGTCGCATACTGTTTTAAAAAGCACACGTGATATTTATCTACTTCGGGTCCTAATTAGGCGAAGACAAGCCCATAAACTGTTGTGCAGTGCTGCTTACTTTATAAAGCAGTAAAAGTGCCCCTTCCTGCACCCAAAACCAGTCATCTGTTGATGAGAGTCTTAAACAATGACTGGTGGGACGTTGTCCTGCGCCACTTCACAGACGCTGAGTGAAAGGGGAGTTTTATAATGACTGGACACTCATTTATGACACTTTATTCACCAGGAAGAACAGCTCGTTCCGCCTGTCATACGTCATTACGCTATTTCTACATCACTGCGCATGCGCAGTACTTTCCAGTTTCGGTTTTCAATCCGATCAAGTGTTTACATGTCCTCCCGCTCGGATTACAAAAGGAATAAACCACCCCTTACAATCCGATCGAAATTTTAGTTGGATCTGGCCAATTCAATCCGATTGACGTGTTTACATGTGACTTTTTTTATTCTGATTGTGCTTCTAGTCCTATTACGATCGGATTAGTAGGGTCCATGTAAACGCAGCTACTGTTAACTAAAACTAAATCCATTAAAATTAGTTTTTGTTAACTGAAATGTTTTACTTTTGAAATATGATCAAAGCTGAATTAAAATAAAATATAAATATTATATGAAAAACTTAAACATAAAAAACTAATGAAAATTAGAAATAAACCAAAATAAAATAAAAAGTTGAAGTACTATAATTACTAAAACTAAATTGAAATAAAAATAAATTAAAGCTAAATAGAAATATTTAAAAATACACAAAAAGCAAACAAAAACTTACTCCAACTTAGACTAAAATAAAAAAAAGACAAATATAAACATTTTATTATTATTATATTATTATTAAAATAATAATATTAGTAAACAGTATAATAATAAATAAAATAACAGTGTTTCAAGCAGACTTAACAGTTTTCACCCTAAATGCTCTTATATGGAAACTTTGAGCCACAATGATTCCCAGAATTTTATTCTATGCTCTTCTAAATAAATTCATTTGTTTGTGTAATTAATATATTTATACTTTTGCAAAACACAGCGTCCTACAAAACTCAAACTGAGTGAATTACTAGGTGTATTGATTCCTGGGTTCAAATCCCGGACGAGCCCCCAACTAATGATTTATCCATCAATATTTTTTTGTGTCAATGTTATTTATTTTTAACAAATTTATTTGTTTTAAATCTCCAAAACAGAGTCTTTCATTAAATGACATATATGATTGTGCCCAATAACTGCCTTGTCTGCTACTGTATGGTACCGTACATACATAATTGTCAAACAATTGTAAAAGGAGTTCAAACAAAACTTAAAACAAAATTATAAAACGGAGAGTTCCGGTCCTTGATTCTGATTGGTTGAGCCGCGTTCGAAGCTGTTATGCAAACATACACCTTTATTTACTTTTGTGTGTTGCTCGGCAACCACAACTGTTTCTGAGGAACTACATTGTTTGGTGGAAGAATACTGTTTTTATTAATATCATTACACTTTATTTGCTGTTTTATTTTGTGAAACCTTACTATGTATATGGAATAACCGTTTTATAAAACCAATAAGCCCCGTGCAGCCGTGGTTTACAGTGAATTTATAACAGCTAAGGGGGTTTTAGGCACTCCTCTTCACGTCGTACCTAACAATGTCCCTTAGCTGTCATAAATTCACTGTAAACCACGGCTTCACGGGGCTTATTGCTTTAATACAGGTGTGCAAACATTTTTTTTTTCATTTTGTGATAAAATTAGAATTTCAGTTTAATCCCTTAAGAAATACTTCATACTGTGCAAGAACAACAAACATTTATCTGTGAGTGTCTGTCCCACTCACTTCATCTTATGAAACTCCAGGAAGCAGTTTCTTTCTGATGTGATGCACAGGTGTACGTCACACTTGCTGCGCTTGATTCGGACGATCCCTTTACAGCCGAGATACTTGCAGCTCCCCTTCTTCTCCATGACAGGCCAGTGGTCCGTTCTGTCCAAGCGCGCCTCATCAGACACATCGTCTCCTCCAGGGCTGCTGTCACTTTGTGAGGGACGTTTCCTTTAAAAATTTAATATTTATGGGGCTTGGATATATTCAATATAATACCACAAGACTTTAACATTCAATGTTGGGTAAGTTACTTTAAAAAGTAATTAATTACAATGTACTAATTACATATTCAACAGTGTTATCAGATTACTGTAGTGCTTACTCTTTCTATAAAATATTGCATTACTTATTACTAATTACTTTCTAAATCCCATATCAACCTCGACCAATTGAACAATACAAGGATAGACATAAAACTCTTCTTTTAATTCTTTCAAATAAATAATATAAAATTGCTAAAATGATTCTTCAATTATTATAACTGACTATTATAAGTATTTAAAGGGAGAAGTTTACATTAAAAACATTAATTTTTACCTATATATTACATTTTGGTGTTAAATCCACTATTGTTTTATTTAGAATTGTTCTATAGTCCAACTGAAGCAGCTGTCAGAAGCAGCTGTAATTAAATTACAGAAAAATTAAGAGTAATCCCTTACTTTACTTTCTCAAGGGAATTTAATTACAGTAATAAATTATTGGTAAATACTTTTTTTTATACTTTTTTGTTAAATAAACAAACAAACAAATAAATAGAGTTGCTTAGTTATGCAAAAATGCTATACAATATTACTGTAAAATCAAATATAATGATTTATTTATCCCCACTATCTATGAAAATCCCCAATAAGAAAATGCATGACAATTCCGTTGTTTTCGAGCTGCCATATGTCGCGATTTGAACACAACAACATCTATTTAACTTACCAAAATAAATACAAATAAATAAACAATCCTTACTAAATATGTTTAGTGATGCACTTCGAGAAATAATCGCGTGTTGCCATGACATGGCATCACTGGAGAACAGAGGGTTAATGTAGCTCATCAGACGTGAGTAATCAAGAAACGGAAGAAAAAAACCTTAGTACTAAATATTACTGTGTGAAAGTATACTACATTATAAAGTATCAAACTACTATTACATAAATACAGTATTACACTACTACATTTGTAATATAAATGATGAATCTGCAGTTTTGGTCGGTCTGTGTTGTGCGACTAATCGAGCCTAGCACATGTGGCGACAGCGCCTGCGCAGACTTCATGCGGACCAGTGTTTTTTTAAGCTTCTGGGCTACATGTAGTCATGCTGCCCGTGTGGAACATATAACTAAAATAAAAGCTCTTTACATCGGGTCATTCACATTAAAACGCGTAGTTTCGCTCTTGTCTGAAATGGCGAAGGATGGTGCAGCGAAACTGTCCAAAAATCTCCTGCGGATGAAGGTAAGAAGCTCAGACTCTTGCAGAAACCAAACATTTCTGGACCTCCGAAGAGGAAATCATTCAGTGGTGAACTTGATTAAAACAATGTTGTTTTGTTTCGAGTGTCGGGCTGTTGCGGAATGCAGTGTGTTGTAGGTCACGTGCTGCAGTCAGGGCCGCATTAAGACCGCACTGGGCCCTGGGGCTATGACTTACGGCAGGGCCCCCATCACAATAATGAGATATATATATATATATATATACACAGGGTACAACGGAGCTAAAAGCCCACCTTAAGAAAAAATGTGCTATTCACTGCGCATAAAATGTATAATTGCAGAAAAAATACATACGTTGTATTGAACATTAATGGAGCAACAGATTTTGTGTGAAAATAAATCATTCAAGTTGTTTATTTTGTTTAAAAATTGTATAAATGTATGAGGTGGCAAGAGGGGCCTTTTACCCCACACACGGGGTACACAGTATTGATACAAATACTTCAGCTAAAATAATGCTTTTTTTTAAATAATGTCTAAGTTAATACTTGTTCAAAACAATCACTTTAGCAAAGTTTGCACATATCGTTCAAAAGTCGAATATAGAATAAATGCATTTGATTGGTAAACCAAATTCAGACTTTACGTTTCAATCTCAAATGGTAATGCATGGAATTTACGGAAAAGCTCAACTAAATAACAGCGCTAATAAGTGGGGGGCGTGGTGGCTTTGGCGATCGGCGCTCCAGTCAATCTACTCCACAGCCAATCACGGGCCCCCTCCTTGCTCGGGCCCCGGGGCTGAAGCCCCGCCTAGCCCTATGGTTAAAACGGCCCTGGCTGCAGTGAAAAGTGACCGTGTGTGTGTGTGTGTGTGTGTGTGTCTGTGTGTAGTTCATGCAGAGAGGGCTAGACGCAGAGCTGAAGAAGCAGCTGGATGAGGAGGAGAAGAGGATCATCAGTGATGAGCACTGGTTCCTGGACCTTCCTGAGCTCAAGGCCAAAGAGTGAGACCTGACTGACTTAAAGGGATAGTTCACCCAAAAATGAAAATTCTGTCATCATTTACTCACCCTCATGTCGTTCCAAACCTGCATGAGTTGCTTTCTTATGTTGAACACAAAAGAAGATATTTTGAAGATTGCTGATAATCAAACAGTTGGTGGTTTACTGGAAAAAAAATACTATGGAAGTCAATGGCAACCACCAACTGTTTGATTACCAGCAATCTTCAAAATATCTGTTTCGTGTTCAACATAAGAAAGCAACTCATGCAGGTTTGGAACGACATGAGGGCGAGTAAATGATGACAGAATTTTCATTTTTGGGTGAACTATCCCTTTAAGTCACGCTAATGTCTAGATGTCATTGTGTGACGTACATATCTATAGAAGCCAATTTCTGACACATGAGAAAGAAAATTCTTTGGTAAATCATAAATATGACCCCAAAAAAAAGGTATTTTTATGAGATGAAAAGGTCAGAATTAGGACATGAGGTTAAATTTCTGAATTTAAAATTATGAGATACTAAAGCCCCGTTCACACCAAGAACGATAACTATAACGATATTAGCGTCCACACCAGCGAACGATATCGTCTGTTTATTCTAAGCGCACATGCGTCTGCCACTTTAAATTCTTGAGCTCATTACAGCAGGATGGATTCTGATTGGCTGTCAGTGTTTTATCGCTCATCAGCTGGGGAAAAAATCGTTTTGAAAGTGATCACAACGATATCGTTCCTCTGTATCGTTACCGTTATAGTTGTGGTGTGAACTATGCTATTCTTTAATATTGAGAATGATTTTTAGAACTATATCTTTATCGTTATCTTTATAGCCTTAAGTCATGGTTAAGAGTCAGAACTATGACAAAAACGTTAATTATGATTAACATGATGTAAAAAGCCAAAACTGACAAAAAAACCTCTTTGTTTTTAACATTTTGTCAATTATGAGACATGTCAGACTATCTCATAATTGTGGATTAGTATGTCATAATTTGGACTTTTTGTGTTATGGTTAACTTTTGCTGTAATTTTGATTTACCGGTGCATGATTGTTTTACCTTGTATGGTGGAAATCTGCTTCCATAAATATTAAGACAGCGTTTTACAAAAAGAAATTTGCAAAGTATGTTTAAAATAAAAGTATAATTCTTTAATGTTTTGCGGTTTTTAGTTATATCCACTAAAAATCACCAAAACATCAACTAATTAAGAATCATTGGCTTGAAGAGAAACCGATTGCAGACGACTCTTTTATTTATTTGTTTGTAATGCAGTGACGTTATTATATGTGACCTCTAAGTAACCACATACCCTATAATCCTACATATTTGATGTGTTAATGCCGTCTTGTCATGCATTATTTATTAAAAAAATAACTAGGTGTTTTTAATTTGATTAGAAACTATATAATTGAGGAGAGCAGTTGCGTTCCCTGTGAGGATTTGGTTTATGGCAGAATGTCATTCAGAGGCTTCAATCCTGAAGTCGAGGTAAACTTTGCTTCCATTTGGCATTTTTCTAAATTAAGCATGATTTGAAAATGTGAATTGGAGTTAAGCCAGAAGAATTTTAAACACTCATTTTATTTATATGCTTGCTTATAAATATGGTGTTCATTTTGAACAGTTTGATCTGCGACCTGGAATCTGAAGTATTTGCTCATTTTATGTGATTATTAATATCAAATAAATGTTATGATTTCTGTAAGCTTGAGCACTGAACATATTTACCACCAAACTGAATCTCTTGTAGAAATTAATGTTACTAATGAACACACACAAAGAGGAAGAGGAGGACGAAGAGGAGGACGATGTGAGCAGAATGGAAACTGATATTACAGATGAAGAGATGGCCAGACGGTGAGAGGAAGTGATGTCAAAGTGATGGCATTGTACAGGAACGAAAGACGTTGACTGTTATTTGCTTTTCCTTCAGATATGAAAGCTTGGTTGAGAGCATGAGGAAAAAGTTTGCCAAGAAAAGAAATCGCTCCACAGTTACTAAGAGTGAAGAGGACGTCAACTGCAATGTTGTTGGTGATCAACCCAAAAAGGTGTTCCTGAACCCTCAGGACTGAGACATTTTAATCACACGACTGCGCTCTTTATAAGTGTTTATTTTCTATGCAATGGACATTTTTTATGTTTAATGACGACGACATGATTTTATGGAAAGGGTACAAGTGTATGGATTTGTTTGAGCATCCTAAGACTTTATGTAGAATTCTGAAAAAAAGTAAAAACCTGACCTGGATATAATGACCAGTGCTTTAAAAAGGTCTGAGAACCCAATTGTGGCTTTATAACACCACCTAAACCAAAACCTTTCGCCCAGGAAAATTCGCAGAACAATCTTAAATGTGACCATACTTTCATGCTAGACTGTAAAAAGACCACTGATGCTAAGGTATTTGCCAAAATTGTTCAAAGACAGTCGAATGAGGTAGGGTGAACTCAGGTAAAGTGGGCCACTTTTTGTTAAATGTGTAATTTAGATACCTAGATGTTTTTGTTTTCTCTATTACTTTTGTTAACTTTAAGGTCCAGCAGTAATATTTCGGTTTGAGTACTGTTCACAGTAAGTGATATTTGCGAAATATATACCAACAAATATGTTGAGGTCATGTACTCCAGACAAATTTCTTTTCAGGTAAAGTGGGCCATCAAAAATGATTCTGCATTTGAATTAAAACCACATGATTTATTAACACATATTGGCAGACAAACATCTTTAACAAGCCCAAAAAATACATATACAGGTTTTGAGTCAAATAAATCATGTGTGAATCCACATCTCAACTCGTGTGTAAAATTCCAAACAACTGTTGTGCCGACGTTAAATTTGATTAAATCTCAATATCAGAATATTGATCAAAAATGAAGTCTACAGTATATTAAAGATGTGACTACAACACAAGCAACAACGAAATAGGCTAAAAAAAATTATAAGAGAAACATTTAAAATGGTAACCATATGTAAAAATGTATTTTCTGTCTATGCTCTCGAAACCATATTTTAAAGCTTTATATTCTGCATCTATATTTTTTTCCTCTCATGCTTTCCTCACTCCACAGATTGCACTTCATGCCTCGACTCTTTCATTTCTTCCATCTCGGACTTGAATTCCTGACTGCAGTCTCATTTCTGTTTTCTAAACAAGTAGATTATACATCTCAACCATAAAATAACCAGTGAATGTCATATTATTTAATGAATTTGGGTATAATTACTGAAGGTTAAAGGTCGGCCCACTTTATCTAACATTCAGCCAAAGAGGGCCAGCAATATCTTATATCACCTTACAAGAAAACTAACACATTTTTAAAGTGCCCCTATTATGCCATTTCCAATATTGCCTTTCATGCAGCATGTAATGTAGCTGTATGTTAATGTAAACGGTCAGCAAAGTTGTAAAGCCGAAAGTGCACGATAAATAGTTATTGTCTCCTAAAATAAAGAATCGACTCTGAACAGCCTAAACAAGTCATTAGTAATTCGAATCCCACTTCCGTGACGGCTACACGTCATGGGGTAACACATTTGCATAATTCCCCTCTATGTTCTACGTTGGCCGGCCGCGAACAACTTGACCCCGCCCACAAACTCATCATTCTACTGACGACTGCTTCTCTAATCTCAGGGAGTTAAAAAAATAAAATATTGGGGAGTTCAACGCGGGATTCACTAAAAGCTTGCTCTTGAAAGATGGCTCAGTACCCTGTTTTGGACCAGCTGGCTCCACTGAATCACTAGTATGATAAATAATAGATGTTTAGATTTTCTATCAAGTGTTCAAAATACGGAACTATGGCAATGGGAGTATCCTTTTTCGACACGCGCTGTACACCGTAGACCAGTGATCCTCAAATCTGGCTCGCGAGATTCACTTTCCTGCAGAATTTAGCTCCAACCCTATAATCAAACAAACCTACCTGTGATTTTCTAATGATCCTGAAGACATTGATTAGCAAACTCAGGTGTGTTTGATTAGGGTAGAGCTAAACTCTGCAGGAAAGTGGATCTCGCGAGCCAGATTTGAGGACCACTGCCATAGACCAATCACAACAGACCGGGCCGTCTGACCGAGCAGAGCAGAGCAGGCTCACGGAAAGGCGGGGTTTAGA
Organism: Sinocyclocheilus anshuiensis; assembly: GCF_001515605.1. NCBI lineage: Eukaryota > Metazoa > Chordata > Actinopteri > Cypriniformes > Cyprinidae > Sinocyclocheilus > Sinocyclocheilus anshuiensis. The sequence goes on along the minus strand of NW_015558590.1, from coordinate 362,885 downwards.
GAGACTGAATCTCAGAACTGCTTTGAACGAATCGTTTGAGAATCGCTGGAAAATTAGGTGATATTAAATACATATTTTGAGAAAACGAAAGCGTTTCATGAATATAATCCTATTGTAGGAGACTCCCAAAACAATATTAGGAACCTTAAAAATGGCATAATAGGGGCACTTTAAAAATGTTATTCTTTGCATTTTATTCCTTGTAAATGGTGGTAGTGAATAAAGCAGGAACTGTCACAATAATGTTTGCTACATTTAGTGAGTAACAATTTACAAATAAAAATCTTACGTCAAACGGTTTTCTACCTTTCACCATGACACAGTCCTCCTTCGAAGTGTGGCCACACCCATCCACTGTCATATTGCATCAACCAAAACTATTTTATTATTTAGAGAAACGGTGTCCCTTTAAAGGGGTCATATGATGTGATTTCAATTTGTCCTTTCTCTTTGGAGTGTTACAAGCTCTTGGTGCATAAAGAAGATCTGTAAAGTTGCAACGA
>NW_015558590.1:357056-362168 GCF_001515605.1 Sinocyclocheilus anshuiensis | reverse complement strand
AATTATGTCCCCACTGGATGCAACAAATGCCTCGTTTATAATGGGTTTTAATGGTTTTGTCTCGTCGCTCCGGCCGGACAGGGCATCACAGTTTAGTGGGGGCGTAACATTTCCGTCACACGCTTGAGGTATTCAGCCAATCACAATGCACTGCATAGCTGGCCAATCACAGCACACCTCGCTTTTCAGAAAGATGAGCTTTGTAAAAATCGACTTGTTTCAGAAAGGCAGGGCAAAGAGGAGAAACAATAATGTACAGTATGTGGAAAATAATGTTTTTTGAACTTTAAACCACATAAACATTTCATTACACCAAATACACAAAATAATGTTATTTTTAGCAACATCATATGACCCCTTTAAAATTGCCAGAGACTGGTTGTGATTGGAATCAAGTACAATCACAGAGACAATTCAATTCATTACCGTTTCCGCGATTTTGTCATGTTTTTTTACTTCTTTGGGTTAATTGTTGAATGGTTTTCCCTTTCTTTTTCTTTTTGAATGTTGGTTATTATTTGAATATTGCAAACCATATGGTTATGTTGGGTCTTTATAGGTTTTGCTGCTTGAAATTAAATTTGCACTTGGAACGTGAGTAATGTTTCCTGGGTTTTGATTTGATTTGATTCATCTCCTTTCTTGTTTATTTGTAACTGGTGGTTTTTATTGAGCTATCCGGATTTAAGTAAATTGACAGGGATTTAACCTTGTCTGGAGCCCAAACTTAACACAACTAAATAAAAATTATCTGGTAATGTAGGAAGCCAGGGGCACCACCGTTACAGTAACCTATTACATTTCCAAAGTAACCTTCCCAACACTATTATTACATGATTACCTCACCTGTTCCACATCACCTTATTTAAATCGTTACATCCATATTAGTTTTAAATTGCCCCTGTCCCAAACTTCTTTTTTGGAACGTGTTGCAGTCATCAGATTTTGAGTGTATATTTTCAAAAATACATTACATTCATCGATCCACTTCTGCATATTATTAATTTGAAATGACATTAGGATATGTCCCCACAACCTTCAAATTGGCTCTTATTTAGCCTCTCGTGACTCCCCAGCGTGAGAGTTCCTGTCTAATGGCTCCACTGAAAGAGATCAGCGCTGCTTTAGATGCCCCATATCCTGCGAATCCAGAAAGTGGAACTTCTCCTGAAGGAAACCAATGATTGATTTCAAAGCTGTTAGTGCTTATTGGTATTTTATACTCCTTAATGGACCTAGGATATATGTTTTGTAAGAGACTATTCAGTACCTGAGGTCTACAAAACTGCATGTTTACAAAAACATTTACCTGCCATACTTGATATACTGATGAGTCGTCCTTTTGATTGCCGTATCAGAGGCAGAAAGACTTGTGTAATTTCCACACTACCAATAAAATTCACATCTAAGCATTTTTTATATATTTTAATTGGCAGAATTTCTCCATCACACAAGTATCCCAGCACTCTGGCATTGTTCACTAGTGCCCAGAGACCTGCCCAGAGACAAGTCATGAAAAATAACATTAATTCACTAGTCCGTATGTATACTACTAAACTTTAAACCGTAACATTTCTTCATGATTGTTAGTAAAGCTTATTGCCACTATGAGAGAGGTTGCCAGGGCATTGCTATGTGGTTGCTACAGTGTTCTGAGTGGTTTGTAGCCTGTTGCTAAGCAGTTTCTTGGGTGTCCTGGGTTGTTATAGGCCTTGCTGGGATATTTTGGGTTATGCAGTTTCTTTGGCATTCTGATCTACTATGCGGTTGCTAGGGTGTTTTTTGGATAGTTGCTAGAATGTATTTCTAAAAGGTCGCATGAGTGCTCTGGGGTGTTGCTTTGCAATCACTAGGGTGCTCTTTGTGATTGCTATGCATTCGCTAGGGTTTTTAGGGTGTGACTGTTATGTGGAGTTACTAGGGTGTCTAGGTGTTATTGGGTCATTGTTAAATAGTTACCAGTCTTCTTAAGGTTATTGCTAGTTTTTCTAGGTTGCTAGGGTTTCTGAGTAGTTGCTAAGTGGTTGCTAGGGTGTTCTGAATAGTTACTGGGGTGTAATAAAGTGTTTAAGTGGTTATTTGCTAATGTGGTGCTCTGTGTAATTGCTAGGATGTTGCCAAAAGTGTTCTGAGGGTTGCTATGCAGCCATTATGGTGTTCTTGGTGGCTTTTAGCATTTCCATGTGATTGCTATGCAGATTCTAAGCATCTTGTTGTCTTCAGAGCACCTTTATCATTTGGTTTCTGCGTAGACCTGCGTTCGCTTTTCTTGTTATTTACACTACATACGCAAATTGGTGGGTGGGGCTAAACAGGCAGTGATGTAGAATCGGTAGGCGGAGCTAAACAGGCAGTGATGTAGAATCAGTGGGCGGGGCTAAACTGATAAACTGAGGCAGTGCTGTAGAATGTGTAGATGGGGCTAAACAGGCAGTGATGTAGAAGCAGGCATTGATCATCTTCTGCGGAGGCGGTGCTTATCCACACTATTACATCATAGAGTAGAACATTCCACAAGCTGTTGTTTTGACAGACTGCCTTCAATATAAGCTGTTTTTAGACTTAAGAGAAAGATTTGAGTTCTAAAACTTACATAATGTTTTTATAGTACACTGACCTGATGTCAAAAGATCAAGGGAATGTTGATTTCTCAGTTCATGACTTCTTTAAGGTGTTGCTGTTAAGTAGTAACTAGGGTATTCTGGGCGATTGCTAGGATATTCCTAAGTGGGTGCTCTGGGAAGTTGCTATGTGGTTGCTAGAATGTTCCATATTCTTGCTAAGATGTTTCTTAATGGTAACTACGGTATTTTGGCTGGTTGCTAGGGCTTTTTAAGCAGATGCTATGAGTTTAATGCTTGAGTGTTCTATATAGCTGCTAGGATATTGCTAAGTGGGTGTTCTGGGTAGTTGCTGTGCAGTTGCTAAGGAGTCCATGGTGGTTTTAATAGCATTCATTCATTCATTATAAATGAAAAGACTCGAGTCTTTATGAGATTGTAGTCTCTGGATATGGTTCAGATCTCTTCTTCAGTGTAAGTCAGTGAGGTTTTCTCACCTGTTTGGCTCTGGATGTACTGGTGTGCCTGTGTGATCTGGCTGCTGTTGGTGATGTCTAACTGTAGGACGGTGAGGTTTGGTGATGCAGCTTTCTTAAGCTCCAGAGCTCCAGGACTGAGTTCATCCAGAACCCCTGCAAACACCCTCAACCCTGTGCTGTCTAAAAACCTGGCCAGATCATGACCAAAACCCGAATCACAACCTGTGAGACAAACACACGTTCAGTTTCGCCGCATATTCCACAATTCCAAAGCATTATGGGTAGTATTGGGTAGCCGTCATTGAAAGCATGTAATAATGTAGCAGCTCATATTTGTTTATCATTTTAATCTGTACAGAAGCCAGTCTGTGTCAAGTGACATCACAAGAATGCAGTGATTTATGGTCTTATAGAAACCAGTGCAGTTAACCTTACTGAGATACAGTAAGTACAAAGTGGCAGAGAAATATTGATTTACTGGGTCAAACATGTTCACATTTCATTGCATAAAGACAATTTTGGGACCAATTATTTTGTATGTACAGTGACATTTTTTCATGACTATTAAGAACATTTACCCCCAAAATCATATTCTCATTACCATAATACTGTATTTACTGCTTCAATTATTTTTTTATCAGCCTAAAGACATTAGGGTTTTTTTTTTTTTTTTAATTTATATATATACTGTTATTTATATAATTTATATATACTGTCAATGCTGATAACATTACTATATTGATTTTTTGACTGTAAATTCAGGACTGTAAATTTGGGAGGAATGCCATAAAACAATGTCACAATGCAAAAAAAAAAAAAGTCCTAAAATTAGGCTTCATTTCTTAATACAAGCTGTAATTTCTTATTTTATATCTAACTCTTGATTTAGTTCGTTTTTGAGAGGTTTAATGAGATTCACCCTTCTAGAATCAGTGAAAGACAATTTATATATATTGAGATTCATAATGTATACAAATGCACAAACAGAATTTCGCCAATAATGCACAGAAGCAAACAGGACAGTGTCTTACCTGTGATCAGTACCGCCTTGTTTTGGGTAGGCAAGATGACCCCTTCTCTCCCTACATAGTGGATGCCACTACACAGCACACTCACAAGGCCTACTTTAAGAGCACTTGAATGGACCAAACAGCTCAACGTCACTCCAGGAACCACGAGCAGCACCAACCACCTCACCGACCGGCCCTCAGCAACCCGCAGAACCAGCAGCCCAACACAGACCACCAGCAGCAGATCGTATAGAAACCCCAGACAGCCTTCTACAATCCCCTCCATTTCTACACCACGCGCAGAAATGAAGCAGCCAGTGCTATCAGGAGATCTAGAAAGGCGCCGGAGATTACAATCGGTCTATTGCGCTCAGCTGGTTTGTTGAGTGTGTGAATCTTGTAAATCTTTCAGGTTTTGTGCTTCACACTGCACACAGACATGAATCCCACCCTCAACCAGTGCATATCATATTTTGTATATTTAGGCATGTGTAAACATGCCTACGGCTGTAGAAAAATTGGGCTGGAGGTGAATTATATCATTTTATTATATACAACTCTAGTCCATGTTTCGTCTTAAAAAAAACAAACAGCTACATTGAAACAAACGGAAACTATAAAATAAAAGGATATGGATGATAAAATGTAATGTGCTTTTAACAACATAATTGGATGCATTAATCTGATGAACTGCAAGATTGCACTTGTCTCTCAAAGGTCTTTTGGCTTGACAGCATTTCAATAGACATTTGGATCTACTTTCATAACCACCAAGCTTTAGTATCAAGTTCAAGTAATTCTAGATGGACTTTGGACAGAAATAAGATTCAAGTTTCCAGGTGAGCTGATTTGGCAATACGTTCATTTCAGGTAACTGTGACTTTGTTTCTAGAGAGTATGAGGTGGAAAAAGGAGGATCCTCTAAAACAGCTTGTGCAACCAATTAGGGATCTGGTGCTGGTCTATGTAATGTAGGTTGACCATACATGCCATTTTCCCAGGACGCGTCCTGGGAAGGATTTCTATATTGCCTAAAATATCTAGGTTTTGGCTTTGTTTGCA
>NW_015558590.1:338272-356084 GCF_001515605.1 Sinocyclocheilus anshuiensis | reverse complement strand
CTGGCCAGGACGCGTCCTGGGAAAATGGCACCTATGGTCACCCTATGTAATGGACACTTAATTTGTCATCTTTGAGAATTTTGCTGAACAAAAAGAACATGCAGCCAGGCAAGGAAGGTGACAAATAATACATTTATTGTGGTTCCTTGGTCCAAAGGAGAACATGAAATCCATCTAGAATGCGCAGTGCAAACAGATACAGTCATCCATACTGGTCCACAGATACATGATAGAGTCAAATCTTACACAACACACAAGAATCTCATGGCTTATAGATGACAGACATAAAGTGCTCATCCTCCTTGTCTAGGCTTACCGTCTGTACTACGCCAAGTGTTAATACATAATTCACTAATCTAATTGGATGAGGGGGCCGGCAGAGGTAGGGTTAAAGGGGAGGAAACATTTAAGAGCGGTTCTTCTTGAAGAAGCTGATGAGTCCGTTGGTGGAGGAGTCGTGGGAATGAACGTCCGCGTCATCCTGCAGCTCGGGTTCGATCTTCTTGGCCAGCTGCTTGCCGAGCTCCACGCTGATGGGAGAGATAAAATAATCTGTAAATGTACGTATGCCTGAAACTTCAGATTTCTCAAAGCAAACAATTTTTTCACAAGGTGGTCACAATATGGAGGAAAAGATCTGTCGCTACTTCAGTTTCATAGCAACTTTTGAACTGGACCCAATCAAAGTGGAAAACACTTAGATCTGGACTCACCCCCATTGGTCATAGCTGTTGATATCCCACATCACACCTTGCACAAAGATCTTGTGTTCATACATGGCTGAAATACATGAACAAATGCATCACATTGTCCATGAATGTGGGGTCAACAAAACCAACGGACATCTACAAAAGGAAGTAGCGGTATATCATGTTTGATACTCACCAACGAGTGCACCAAGCATGAAAGGAGTAAGTTTCTTGAAGATGATAGAGTTGCTTGGCTTGTTTCCTTCAAAAACCTACAAAACAAAAAAAAGCAATGTGTCATTATACAAAAACGGACCACATGTATGGGAGTTAGTGTTGTCAAAAGTACCGACCGCGATACCATTCAGTACGGAATTTTAAAAACATCCACTTCCCGCTAAGATTTGAGCGCTGTTGAACAGATTCTTAAACGGCGCTGATCAGCCATTGTGTTCACGTGCTCAACAGATACGTCTGTGATTGGCTTCGAATAATCATCGCTTCACGCTCTTCACCGAGAGCTCGCACAGAAACGGGAAATGGGCGTTTTTAAAATTTCAGTACCGAATGGTATCGTGGTCGGTACTTTTGACAGCGCTAACGGGAGTAAATTCAAATATTACACACCAGAGGATCATGCCACATAAAGTAAAAGATTCAAACGGTTTAAATATTCCGACTTCCCAACTATACCGCAGTACTATGTCCGAATTGACAGTGTCACAAAACAGTAGGTGAAAAGTACCCGGATGACCAACTATCTTTGGCGGGATTCTAAAGCATGCATCCATTGAACACATTACCATCCTATTAGGCCATAGGAGAAGATTAGTAAATAGTAGATTCGTAAATAAGCCACGCAACTCGTGTCAAGTGACGTCAAAGGCCAAGTATGTTAACCCACACTCAGAATTTGTCCTCTGCACCCAGGGAGCAACTGACCCTTCACAAAGACCCACCCCCCTTAGTTACTGTTGCTATGTCCAACAAGCCATGCCGCTTTCATGCCACACCATGTTTCACGCAGTGAAAAATATATTGCGGAGCAAAGAGGAAACCGACAACACGCTGACAGACAAGACAGAGCAGGTTACTTCTGGTATGAAAAAGTCTTAGCTTTCAAATTTGGTCTTTTTTAATCAATTCAAACAATAAATACCGTTTTGTGTGTCGTGACAGATCGCTGTAGCGCCTCAGTTCAAGCGGCACCTGAACCGATCGTTTCTTCCTCTTTTCTAGTTTTAGCATGAAATGCACACGAATGAACATCAGAAGGGATGTTTTCAAGTTTTTCAAGTCACATTTTTTCAAGTTCAAGTCCACCGACGTTAATCTACTCTCCTGTCTGCAGAAGGGTCAATTTGGGGTTCGGTGTCTTGTTTAAGGGCATCTCAGTCGTGGATACGGAGTGTGGAAGAGAGTGCTGTTCATTCTCCTACATTTGCTGCTGGTATTGAGAATCGAACCTGCAACCATCTGGTAACAGGTCTGACTCTCTAACCATTAGGTCACAACTGCTCATGTTGTAGGTCACATGACAGTGCCAACATGGTAGATTTAGTGGGCCTCATTTATCAATCTAATGCAGAAACGAGCGCAGATCCGTGCGCACAAATCAACTTACAACAGAGTTCACGTATGATTCATGAAACATTCGTATGCCGCCAATCTCATTGTACGAATGATCGCACGTCGATAAATGTGGCGGCAGAAAACAATCGTCATTTGAGAAATGTAAACTGGCCAAAAGGGGGAAGTAATATCATGAAAGAGAAATTGATCTTACTCCAAAAACACCCGTTAACCTTGTAATTGCAAACAATTAGGCTACATTAAATTATTTAATTCATATTAAAATACTGGTAAATAAATATTATAGCCTATTTACTTCCCCTCACTGTACAACAAATATTTTTAATTTAACAGAATTCAGAACAGAACAAGAATGAAAAATAAGTAGTTATGACATTATATATTAAACTATATAATAAAACACAAATTAGGCTTTAGTGGCATTCATTATAAACGGACATACAAATATCAAGCAAAACTGAAACGGCATTGGGCTCACGAGCTGGTCTCATACCACAAGAATTGAAATGTTTCCGTTTTTGCCATATTTGTAACATTTGGTTGCTTTATTATTATGTAGCCTAAACAAGGCTTTATACTTCACTCATGTTCTAATATCCGTGTAAAATCCTTCACATGCACAAAAATTTTTGTTTGGGCGCTGCACGCTGATTTCACAGCGGACCTTTCAAAATAAACAGTGTAACTTTTATGTTTGGTTGACTGCATTTTAGTTTGATGATGAATGGCTGAAAAGTCAAGCAACACTAGAACTAATGTTGTTTGTGTGTGCGTGAGGAGCCTGCGTGATCAGATGGATTAAATCAAATAAAGATATAAAGAAAAAAAAAAGTGCATTAAGAGTGTCACAAAAACGAGCGTAGCCTATACTTGTTGCACAGTTTTTTTCCCTTTTGTTAATTTGTTAATTATATATTTTGTGTGGTTCTATTTATTTTATTCCTTTTATAGACTTATTTTCTGTTTTTCTCCATTCACAGAAGTGCTGCAGGTGCTTGATGCGTCGATGTGTGAATCCTCATGGTCTTGTTTACGCTGCTATTAGCGCATATATAGCTAAAGCCCTGAATATAAAAGGAAAAAAAAAAAAAGGACATTCTAATCTTACTGGTCAGTGATCGACTAATGAGCTTCGGTTGACGGTCAGGAAAATAACCTAAATGAACAAAATACTGTCATTCTACAATTCTCCACCAGATTTACTATGCTGCGTTCAACTTAACTCAAACTTGCGTACACAAGCTGAGACCAGACGTGAGATTTGATCGTAGCCACCGCTCACGTCCATACTGATAAATTCCAAGTTTTGCGTTGAAACGACCGTACGTCCACTTTTCTGTCGTACGTTCGTTTCGTAAATGAGGCCCAGTATGTTCAGATTGCATTCATCCTACGCACACTCATACTAAATTGAACATGCTTGTGTAATGGTGGCAAATAAAATATTTTTTCAAAGGAAGCATCTACCATGTGATTTTGGCGAGTTTGAAAATGTGCACCGTTTGGAGTGCCTCCAGGAACAGGGTTGGGAAACACTGTTTTTGCTAGGGGTTGAAAACCCTGCTCCTAAAGAGAGCTATTTTCCTGCAATCCCAAGCCTGCTTCAACACACCTGCCTGTAATTTTCAAGAGCTCTTCCAGGAGCAGGGTTGGCTACCCCTGCTTAAGGCGATCTTGGCAATGATTTTGTATATTCAAACAAAAATCCCTGCATGACCATAACACACCGATGGAAGCGCGTTTGTCAATGAATGTCCACTAATCACCAGGCTACAGTTCCAGTTTAGATACAAAGGATTGTGTATCGACACTTGGTTTTCAAGTAAAGAACCACTCACTTTATGGGGCAAGAGTTTTTCCAGTGCATCTCCAGACACCCCAGCACCCTGGAGCTCCATCTTGGCCTCTTCAGGGGTCTTTCCCCTCATCAGAGCTTCCGTCTGCGCCAGGAAGTTCGCCATCAGGATCTACCGGATTTATGAAACGAGACGTAACACTTAGACAAACACGGCTCAAATAACATGAAATAACATCTGGGGCATCAGATGCCCAAGAGAACCAGAAAACAAAGACGTGTCCTGAACCACGTAGACCGTGGGCGTACCTTATGATGCAGATTATCTCTGATAGGATGCTGACTCTGAGCAGGAATGAGGAAGTCAGCCGGAATCAAGCGAGTGCCTGCGGAGATTAAGATCTGTTGTGATAAACACATCACAAATAGGCATTAGTATGCCAATTAAACTAGGAACTAGTCCACAGGGGAGGGTTAGGATCACAGACCCTGGTGAATGAGCTGGTAGAAGGCATGCTGTCCGTTGGTTCCTGGTTCCCCCCATACAATAGGTCCAGTGTGGTAATTCACACGAGTGCCAGACTTGGTGATGTACTTCCCGTTGGACTCCATGTCTCCCTGAAAAATCACCAACAACTCAACAAAGTGTCCAGTTATAAGAAACAATGAAGTCCTTTCCTAGAACCTCATCAGACCGACCTGCTGGAAGTACGCAGCGAAGCGGTGCATGTACTGGTCGTAGGGCAGCAGAGCATGTGTCTCGGCCTGGAAGAAGTTGACGTACCAGACGCCGAGCAGGGCCAGTATGACCGGGGCGTTCTGCTCCAGAGGAGCCGAGCGGAAGTGGTTATCCTAACAGAAAGAGTACAGAGCGGTTACTCCCAGAAACACGAACTCTCAGACGCTCCTAAGGTAGACAGTTTGGTACAGTAATGCTTATCTTGTATCCTGGCACAGTTGTGCTTACCATCCAGTGAGCACCAGCTAGAAGCTGCTCAAAACTGTCAAAACCTATAAGACGACAATGAATAAAGTTACTGGATCATTTACAGACAAAAAAAAAAAGTGTGTAAATAGTCTATGAGTGCTAATAGTCTAAAATGATGCATTAGCAGCCTTTCGAATTTGGTTCAGGCAGAAGTTAGTCCGGAAACATACTCTATACAAGTACATAAATGTGAATGTTTGGCCAGAGCTTGATTACCAAATAAACCTAACCAGAACCTAACTACCAAAACAAACCATATTTTTGGGAATAACAATGATGAATCATTCACAGTAGGACCAGGAACATGGATTAAGAGCGTAAATAGAGACTATTGAGATTTATTGTTGAATTTAAACCAATTTATCTAGTTAACTCAAGTTCTCTCTATGGTTGCTAATGACACTAGTTGACCTGAAAGAACAAATTGAAAATCTGGTTATGCTAATACGGAATACCTGTTATAGCGCTCCCTCTGGCAATGCAGAGAATGCAAAACGTACTTGAATTGCATTCTGATTTTATGTACAACAACCAAAACACACCAAATCAAAGTTGCATAGCTAGAAGCATTTGCGTTCACATACATGTTTCAGGCCTTATAGGACTGTTCATACAGCAGACGTACCTATGTGCAGTGCAATGGACAAACCGATAGCTGACCACAGCGAGTAGCGCCCGCCGACCCACTAAAACATGAGCATTCAGGATCAGAGAAACAGTCTGAGCTTTGAGAAGCAATATGCTAATTCAGGAACATGGCAGAGTAGTCAAATATTACTGGCAATCATGCAATCAGTCATTTACACTTTCAGGCATATTTTCAGCCAATCAAAATGAAGATTTCCATTCTCGTGCAATAATAAGATTATAATGCACGGAATACTTACATCCCAAAACTCAAACATGTTGTTGGTGTCGATACCAAAGTCCTTGACTTTTGGCTGGTGAGGAGACAGGAAATTCATGTAACTTTTTTTAAATATATGATTTTATATCGAAAATATCATACAGCTGACATAACCCTGTACTTACTGCATTTGTGGAAAGAGCCACAAAATGTTTAGCCACAGCAGATGTCTGAAAATACACAAAATGCTGAATGAGACTAGCAGACAACCATCTATAATGTAGCGCACAGAATTTAATCTTTTTATAGACAGTTACAGCAGTAAAGGTACTAACATCTTTAGCGGCCCGGAGGAACCATTCTTTGGCCGTCTCAGCGTTAGTGATGGTCTCTTGGGTGGTGAATGTCTAAAAAACAAAATACATTTAAGAAATTTAGTACTTTACAGTATTTAAAGTATTACCATATAAGTATTTATAAGTATTACCCGTTTACTTTGTATTACCAGTTTTGTTTAATATAAGTGTAAATGAACACTACAGTACTGTACAAGATTGTTTTCTTTACCTTGGATGCAATGATGAAGAGGGTGGTCTCAGTGTTGAGCTGGGCGAGGGTCTTGGCCATGTGCGTGCCATCAATATTAGAGACGAACCAGACGTTGGGTCCTCCTTTAGAGTACGGCTTCAGAGCTTCAGTCACCATCAGAGGACCCTGAAGAACAAAACGAAACATAATAAATGCTATTCCAAACATTACACAACTATTGTTCGTGATAACCAGACTTGACTCGATGAGTCCTAGCCGTCAGGATAAAACAACTGTCTAACAGTATTTACTGCCATTTCAGTCCAGAATCAGGCAACACTTAGTATGATAATTGTAACTGACTATAACAGACAGTTTTATTCCACTTCAGTTACTCTTGGATCAGTCTAAGCAACAGCCAAATCTCTTTTTTTGGTCAATTATGATGTTTAAACATCCACTGGATCTCAGGAAACTCATGGTAATCTCACCAAGTCAGAACCACCAATGCCAATGTTCACAACATCAGTAATGGCTTTACCACTGAAGCCTTTCCACTCGCCACTGCGCACTCTCTGCAAAATAACACACATATACGCAATGTCAGTTTTCAGGAATTTTCATAGTCAGCTGTCATTGAAATGAATGATCAATTAATTATAAATTATTACTTTAAAGTGCAATAAACGTAGTACTACTTGTACCCAGGTAAAATAAATAAATACTATACATTTATAAATACTATAAATAAGAGATTGTGGCTGTCATACCCTGTCAAATGTGGCTTTACCGAGCTCAAGGGCTCTAGGCAAAGCTGTGATATAAACGAACGCTATTGGCTATTTGAAAAAAAGGGGGCGGGGCTGCTTGATATGTCCCGCCCTGTCTTCCTGTTTCAGTTAAACTGACGCCAACACATAAAATAACGGTGCGTGTTTCAAGGCACTTCAGTACACCTTTAATAAGTGAAAATCCATTAAAAAAAAACTGTTCAATAAACGAGTGGGTTGTTACACGCATGTTCACTCACATGGCAAAAGCCCTTCATCTGCTCCAGGACTCGGTTCACGTCCGGCATCACGTCTTTACTTTCCACCATGATGGGAGTGTTCGAGCGGTTCCTCAGGGCGGTGTGGAGAACAGCACGACCCTGCAAACCAACACGCATATAATATATAGCAACTATGCTCCCTTTTTTATTGACATGTTTCATACCACGAGCCACAAAAGAGACATTACATGCTGTAGTTTCAGGACAGCCAGTGAGTTAAAGAGGAAACTGAGGATTTTAACAGAACTTTCTGCTATGTGCCAATAGAAATTTAGAGAAGATGGAAGTGGAACTTACACAGAACCAAATTCTAGAAGGAACATGTCTTGCAATTTCAACCTAAAATCAAGCTCAATTTAATTCTCAGTGAAATGTTTTACTGAGATATCATTACCTCAGTGAAGTTGATCTTTTCTCCAGCAAACATCTTCTCTCTGGCAGCTTCAACGCCCACCGATCGTGCCTAATCATGATGAGACAGGAAAAAAAAACGGTTAATGTGACTCAGAACTTGTGTAAACATACATACATACAAAGAACTATACAAACACCAATTGTGCTTTGTGTGCTGCTGTGATTACTGTAAGAAATGTGCTGCATCAGAGTGATACAGTTTCACAATCTCTACTTTGACTGGCTGAAGAGAAGAAGTACCGAGTCAGGTTAAATATGAGCTGTGATGGCAACTAAAGCTAAATCCAACATAAACTTGCAATTCTGAGAAAAAGATGTATAGCAGGAATTGTGAGATGTAAAGTTGAAATTGCGGGATGTAAACTTGGAACTGCAAGATATGTTGGAGCTGTGACATGTAAAGTCAGAACTGCGGGATGTAAACGCTGAACTGCAAGATGTAAAGTTGATATTGTGAGATGTAAAGTCAAAATTGTGCAATGTAAAGTTGTAAACAAAGTTGGAATTGTGAGGCCCAAAGTCGGAACTGTGAGGCGCAAAGTCGGAACTGTGAGGCGCAAAGTCGGAACTGTGAGGCCCAAAGTCAGAACTGTGAGGCGCAAAGTCGGAACTGTGAGGCGCAAAGCCGGAACCAAAGTCGGAATTGTGAGGCGCAAAGTCGGAATTGTGAGGCGCAATTGTGAGTCGCAAAGCCGGAATTGTGAGACGCAAAGCCCGAATTGTGAGACGCAAAGCCGGAATTGTGAGGCCCAAAGCCGGAATTGTGAGGCCCAAAGCCGGAATTGTGAGGCCCAAAGCCGGAATTGTGAGGCGCAAAGCCGGAATTGTGAGGCGCAAAGCCGGAATTGTGACGCCCAAAGCCGGAATTGTGAGGCGCAAAGCCGGAATTGTGAGACCCAAAGCCGGAATTGTGAGGCCCAAAGTCGGAATTGTGAGGCGCAAAGCCGGAATTGTGAGGCCCAAAGCCGGAATTGTGAGGCGCAAAGCCGGAATTGTGAGGCCCAAAGCCGGAATTGTGAGGCGCAAAGCCGGAATTGTGAGGCCCAAAGCCGGAATTGTGAGGCGCAAAGCCGGAATTGTGAGGCCCAAAGCCGGAATTGTGAGGCGCAAAGCCGGAATTGTGAGGCCCAAAGCCGGAATTGTGAGGCGCAAAGCCGGAATTGTGAGGCCCAAAGCCGGAATTGTGAGGCGCAAAGCCGGAATTGTGAGACGCAAAGTCGGAATTGTGAGGCCCAAAGTCGGAATTGTGAGGCCCAAAGCCGGAATTGTGAGGCCCAAAGTCGGAATTGTGAGGCGCAAAGTCGGAATTGTGAGGCGCAAAGTCGGAATTGTGAGGCGAAAAGTCGGAATTGTGAGGCGCAAAAATTGTGAGTCTCAAAGCCGGAATTGTGAGGCGCAAAGCCGGAATTGTGAGGCGCAAAGCCGGAATTGTGAGGCCCAAAGCCGGAATTGTGAGGCGCAAAGCCGGAATTGTGAGGCCCAAAGTCGGAATTGTGAGGCCCAAAACCGGAATTGTGAGGCGCAAAGCCGGAATTGTGAGGCCCAAAGCCGGAATTGTGAGGCCCAAAGCCGGAATTGTGAGACGCAAAGCCGGAATTGTGAGACGCAAAGTCGGAATTGTGAGGCGCAAAGTCGGAATTGTGAGGGGCAAAGTCGGAATTTAGACGCAAAGCCCGAATTGTGAGACGCAAAGCCGGAATTGTGAGGCCCAAAGCCGGAATTGTGAGGCCCAAAGCCGGAATTGTGAGACGCAAAGCCGGAATTGTGAGACGCAAAGTCGGAATTGTGAGGCGCAAAGTCGGAATTGTGAGGGGCAAAGTCGGAATTTGTGAGGCGCAAAGTCGGAATTTGTGAGGCGCAAAGCCGGAATTGCTCCCATGTTTGCGCTGCCAAATTATGCATACAAGTATACTTTTGCTGCAGACAAGCGCCAGCAATTGCATCAATACTGAAGTATACTTTGAACTTAAAGTCCAAACTACTTAAACATTACACCACACACAGGCCTCGTGTGTCCCAGTGATACGGTTAACCCGATTCATCCATTCTATTCTCAGTAGTAGCAGCTTTAAGGACACATGCATTAAGCCAATTAACATCTGGAGATGGACAAACACACACACACGCTTCTGATGAGGAGTTTAAAGATGCTTAGCTGAGAGATTACAGTAACAGCTCCGCTCCTGCACTGCTGTTTAACACTAACACGCTCTACTCTGATTTTATGAAGAAATTATTCTGATGTGAAGATTGTGGACCGTACCATGTCGAAGAGCATGCGCAGGACTTCTTCATTGATGAGATTCTTAGAGTAATCCAGCAGAATGTCTCCATCCTCTGTCGTCAGCTGTAAACTGCTCAGAAGACAAATCACACACATCATTAGGATATACAAAAGCTGGATTTGTTGAATTTTTTCTTCATGTACAACACGGATAATCCATGAACATCATTCAAGCCTAGTATATACACAAGTGAGAGGATCTTAGTGATGTTTAGACTGGGAAAATTAATTAAACAGACGAGGAAAGCTAAACGAGCCATTTGAGAAAATGTATTAGGCCCATCACACTGTTATTTTAAGCAGTGAGGCTCGAATTGCAGCAATGCCACATTACTCTCGAAATTTAATTACACTCAAATAAATATTTTTCAAATATTTTTTAAATTGTTATTCTTCCCCTCACAATTTAAATTCCTGATCTATCCTTTACAAAAATGTAATGGCAAAAAATAAATAAATACCACAGATGCTTTCAAAATCTTGGTTATTGTATTTTTACCTAATATTTAGTCTTAAACTAAATTAACAGTTTTATTGTAGTAACAATAACTAAGAGACTATAGTCACCACAATATTATATATTTTGTATATTAACATACATTTGCATACAATTTGCAGGAAAATTATACAATCATATATATATATATAGAATATACGGTCTGTACAGTATAAAAACCATTACGCCTATGGAGAGTCCCCACAAGGATAGCAAATCAGACGTGTGTGTGTGTGAGAGAGTGTGCAAAAGAGCACGTACAACATGCTGCTATGGCGCCCTCTGTTGGCCAACACTCTTCTGAGAATAAATACCTACTACAGACTTTTATGAACACTTAATACATCAGAATTTAACCTATAACAGCTAATGCACTCTCATACGAACAGACTATTGTAAATATGTCACATATAAACACAGAAGTCTCGCAGCAGAGGACGTGATACTCCCTTAAGAGATTGCATAAGCAGTGAGTGCACTTGAGAAATGCCTGATAATGTGCAGTTAATGAAAGAGTCATAAAAGAAACTCCTATTAGTATGCTGCCACATAAGAGCAGTGTTAAAGTGCAGGCAGAGCTCAAACACACATCATCGATGATCTTGTTATGCGTCTAGCTGATATTGTGGCAATGTTTACTGTTTTAAAGCAAAGATAAACAGTTACTCATACCAGCAGTGTTTATATGAGTGTAAATGAAGATATAAAGCAGGTGCAACAGTGCAGAGGGCGGAACCTGGAGCTCGAGACTCTTGGCCTGATGGGGCAATAACCTTGCAACATCAACGTGGAAATCCAGGCTGACATGTAACGCTAAATGTAACGATATGCGCATACATGTGTGTCCTGATATTAAATGAAGATGCTATCTTACAAAAAAGGTGCATAAATTGTGTTATATACGAGATTTGCTCATAGGCCTTATGGCCAACATGCAAGTCCTAGAAACAGCTGATACGCGGCACACGTGATGCTGCCGAGGAAGACGAGACGAAATGCCAGTGTTAATGTGTAACAGAGCTCACGTGCGCAGCGGAAGCGCGTTTGATGCGTGTTTCACCTGAACTTGTTGAATCTGTCCTGCTCTGCGTCGAACATCTGCCTCATGTTCAGGTTTCCGGCGCTGGATTTGTACCATTGCTCCAGTTTGCGGTAGTTCGGGTCGCTGGTGAGCTCCATGATTAAATAAACCTCGCTGTGCTTCGGACCAAAGCTGAATCATGTGAATCACTCAGCGCACAGAAGCCTGAGGAGGAAGTCCAATGACAAACCCTGACAGCCACGCCCATCACGACTGCGACACGCCCACCGCGACGGCAGCGAGTCCTGCGTAGCCCCGCCCACTGTGACACTGCACTGACTGAGGAGGTCAGAAGGCTGTTGTGTAATATAGACCATGTATTGTTAATTAGAACATTTTGACTGTTTGAAATAAATTTGACATTTTTGATACTTTATGTGACGGTTGATATTGATCAACAATATGGCGTGCTTTTTTATTATTTACATTTATTTCATTACGGATGGATGTTTTCTGGTTTAGGGATTTAATGTCACCACTAGATGGAACCAAACAATCACAAACATATTTTGTACACTCTCAAGGGGGTGATAGGTGATATTATTACCAGTTATGAACAAATATGCACCGTTTGTACCTTTCTATTTATTTATTTTCTGACAGTGTAATTGGAGTTTACTTAATATGATGTATTAATCCATTTTAGAGTAACTTTTGAAAGATAGCCATTGTGAAAAACCGATGCACTTTATTGTATGTGCACTTGCGGTATATACTTCATATTCATACTTATAGTCTATTTAAAAAAATTTACTTGCAGAAAATATATTACTGACATAAAAGGCCACTTAAGTACATTTTAGAGTACAAACTTTAATGACTGTTTCTTAACACATTTTAAATACACTTTAAGATACTTTTTTCAATATTACATTTAAAGTTATAATATTTTAAATATACTAAATTTCAACTTTACCATTACAAATATGCAATTAGAAAATTATATTTATAAATGCTTATCAGTACACATTTACTAAAAAAAACTAAAAAATACAGAGGCAATTATGATATTACGTGTAAATATGCACTTATTATCCCTAATTGACCCAGAAATGAAAGTGTCATAATTTTGTTGAACACAAAAAGATACTTTGAAAAATATGGGTAACCACACACAAAAAACAAAACAAACAAAAACACTCCTACAGGTCTGGAACAATTTGAGGGTGAGTAAATTATTCTTTTCTTATGCAAGTCGTCTTACGTTCAACTAATTGCATTTCTTGTACATCATGTAAACTACATTTTCAGGTCTGAAAAAAATAATACTCCGTTCACACTAATGTATGGAGCATAAACACTCAACCCAAAAAATGTAATCACATAACAGATAGTAAACAGTTTATTCTTGCATCTAGTAAAAAGCTCTTTACATGTAGTTGTGAACAGATTCCATGCCGGGGTTCACAAGGAAAGCGTGTCGACCCTGATGGAAGGATTTGGTGCTCATCACAAGACATTTCCAGAACAGCATTTGCCTCACAAACATCTCCAAGACCTGCATGCAGCAACTTCCCGTTTATACGCGAGTATCACTGTTCCAACACTGAACAAACACACAGCTGGAATTTACACTGTAATACACAACCTCTAAAGAAAACTCTGGAATCAAGCCAACAGACTAATAATACCCTAACGTTCCTAATAATTATATACGAATACAAAAAAAAGTACTATTTTAGGACAACATGGATGTTTATTATTTTTTCATATTGAGCAGTTAATTATAAATGGCTCCATTATGAAGCCCTAATTAAATCATGTCTATGTGCTTCAGATGAAGATTCACTTTAGTCAGATACGAATGAACGTTTATTACCGGAATAAAGCAGCTCTGAATTTAAGAGCTTGACAAGTGCAAAAGCATATTCACACAAGACCCAAAACTCAAAATGTTCTGCGTCTTACAAACTTGGACTGTAATATACGCTATAATCTGAAAACAGTTTATTTCATTATCAACTGACCCACCGATCCCAACAGTTTAAACAAACATTTAACAAAACGAAACCATTTTTGCAGTGATGTCACAGCCATACGCTACACAATCCAATCTGAAGCGAACGGAGAGATGAAAAACTGGCCAGTTATAATATCAAACCTTCAAACTTCAGTCATAAATCTATAAAAAAAAACAAAAAAAAGGACTTTAAATCGCAGCATTTTGCTTATTCCACAGCAAACACTCACTGCGAGTATAATGTGAATTTGGTTACAAAATGAAATGTATCCAATCAAAATGCGGCTGAAGTGACATCTTGAGCGATGCGTAGGTGTGGCTGTGACATCACAATGTGCATGAGGTCACATGACCCTATGACATCATGCTAGTGCAGTCAGTGACTATAAAACGCACCGCAGCTGAACGAGGAGCGATGGGAAAAGATAAACAGCATCTGCATTACAGAACACAACACATTCTGGCTTTTCAACGGTCCAGCTTTCGCTCACATTAAAGACAGAAACAGAAGAAACCATCCACTGGGAAGCAGTGCTATTGAATAATCTCTCAGCAAGTACTCAAACTTCAAGCCAGCTCTAGGCTCAGTGTGACATGTCAGTTTCACCTGATGTTTTATGAGGTGAAGAACATGTGATCTGAATGTTGAAGGACAGGCATATAATTGTTAGTGGTAGAAGCTCAAAAGTGGCAAGAATGCATCGTCAAAGTAACTGCAGCATAGGTTTCTGTAAACTCACAGAGTAGCATTATTTCCTTAGTAAAGATGGACGTTCACTTATCGGTAAACGTCTGCTACAAAGAGCTACACACTGCAAAGTGGACCTCATCAAATATAAATCAAACCCACAGAATATATAAACAGATCACAGAGGTCGCTTTGCACTGGTTGACCACATCTTGTCATTTAAAGTTGTGCTATTTCATATTCGTAAGGAACCGTTTCCCTAAAGACAGCATTTCTGTGTTTTTCTCCATTATATCTAAAATGTCTTTTAGTGAAACGTCTTGAAGCGCTTGCCCTGATGAGGAACCTCACTAGAAACTACAGACCTCTAACAAGGGATCGATACATCCAAAGAAATCTACGTCCAACGTACTAGTTTATATATATTAAAAAGAAAAAGAAAAATCTACTTACTACGGGAATAGGAATAGTGATGTTTGAGGTTGAATGAAATTACATTAGAAAAATATAACTATGTATAACTGAGTTCCAGGCAGTCTATTTTGATGCTAAATACACTGTAAGATACTTTATAGCAAACAAGTCAAAAATAAACCTCATTCAGTGATCAAAACCATCACGATGCATTGTTTGAGATTATAATCTGTTAGCTGTAAACAGCGGTAGATCAAATTCAGGTTGAGCATTGAAGGTCAACAAACTAAGGAAAAGTAAGTCCCTCAGAAATCATAATATATTTGAAACCATCTGGAGAGATTCTTCTCAAATTAACAATTCAAAAAATAGTATATGTTCCACTCCTCAGGAAGAAATGGAGTAGGTGTTTCATTAATATCCAGGTTTCAAGCAGTCGAACCCCAGTGCTGGTGACAGATTTACAACACGTACGTTTATCTCCTCGTTCTCAGCAAAACATGTGCCCCGAAATGCAGTTCCCACACAAATCAGGTCTTCTGGATCCGCTTCCTCTCATCCCTATGCAGCGATTTTGTTATCCTTCTAGAGAAACAAATGAAGAGAGAAAAAGTAAATAGCTACAAACCCCCCCCCCCCCAAAAAAAAAACTAAAAACCAAGTAATTTATAATGTGTATAATTTAGATCTTTTCCCAAGATACATTAAAAAAATTAATTATTAATATTTTCACAGCTGATTCTTTGGTTTATAGTTATTGTACTTATTTCCCATTAATTAAAGAACATTTTCTTATAAATTTGGTCACAGGGTTGAATGGCTGTGCTACATAAATGTCATCACCACAACGAGTAAAAAAAAAAAAAATTTATTAATTAAAAAAATAAAAAACCGGAAAACATTTTTCTGTGCACTATTCTGCAGAAAGATCTGACCAAACAATGCCACTTCCTTGATCTCAATTAAAAGGAACGCCCCATTGTTAAACAGTGGGAGAATCATGCGATAACGGGGATGCACACTCTTTTAGAGTAAGTTAATATGTGGGATGTAAATTCAGTTAATTGTGGGAAACGTTACATTGTTGTATTGTTTTATTAGTTGGATACATTCGAGGTGCTCAAGTTAGGTGGGCCAAAATCCAAACACAAAATTTTTGATCCCCTACTGCCCATTTGAAGCAAGGTGTCCCCCAGGGATCTGTTCTTGGCCCACTATTATTCTTTATTTACATACTACCCCTGCATCAAATCTTGTACTGACATGGCTTTTATTACCATTTATATATTGATGACATTCAAATATACTCTGTAGGCCTGCTCTATCCACTCAAATTGACAAAATATCTGCTTACATACATGAAATAAAAAAAAATTGGCTAACCTCTCATTTTTAACTAAGCATGATTTTTATTTTACTTTTTTAACAAAACATTATCATTATTGTTGGACCCCCATCACTCACTAGAAACATTCCTAATGACTCTTCTTGTGAGATAGCTGGTACTCTTATTAGATCATCTTGTACCGTTAAAAATCTAGGTGTTATTTTTGATTCATCTCTCTCCTTTCAAGCTCATATTTACTGTCACCAAATCAGCATTCTTTCAATTATGTTGCATTGTCCAGCTCCGTCGTCTCATTAGTGTTAAAGATGCTGACACCATTATCCATGCTTTTGTTTCATCCCGCCTTGATTATTGCAATGCCGTTTTCATTGGTTTACCTGCCATTTCCATTTCACAGTATATTCAAAATTCTGCTGCTAGACTACTCACACACACCAAGTGCTCTGCCCACATAACTCTAATTTTGTTCAATCTCCATTGGCTTCCGGTTGTATATCATTATTAAATTCAAAATTCTCCTGCTCACTTTTAAACAAAGTTGCACAACCTGGCTCCCTGGTATCTCTGTGAACTGATCCTCCCTTACAGCCTAACTCGCTCATTACACTCCTCTGATTCTGGTCTTCTCAGTATCCCTCGGTCTCACCTTGCTTCAATGGGGGGTAGACCATTTAGCATTGCTGAACCCAAATTATGGAACTCTCTCCTGCGAATTTATATCACTTCTTAAAACTCATCTGTTCTCTGAGTGTTAACATTTGTAAGTTATCTCCTACATCTCTTTGTTTTCTGAATGTTATCATTCTTACTGCCCTTAATGTGTCCTGTTTTCTCATTGGGCTTTATTGTTTTTTTCACTTATACTAATGTCATTCTTGCTTATTATATTGATATTTTTCTTTTCTAATTGTATCTTTACTGTAAAATGTCCTTGAGCACTGGAAAAGCACTATATAAACAAAATAAATGATTATTAAAATCATTTTTAATGCACTCCTGCTCTCTTGTGTTAGACAAAAAATAACAGGTCAACAATGTGTACCCTATTAGAGGAAGGCGCCACACATTTTAGAGATGCACGATATTGGATTTTTGCCGATAGCCGATGCCGAAACTGATATATTTCCTTTAGTTTGGAATCAAGTCAAGTCTTTCCTGTGCGGAAATTATACAAATTATTTTTAAATTTGGTTAGTTAAGAAAAACTTAATTGTTTATTTAATTCTAACAAATAAGTTTTATATAACAAAGAGTGAAAAATTTAAGGGGGTCTGAATACTTTCCGTACCCACTGTATATATCAATCGCTGCATTTTCAATTATTATTTTTTTTTTTCAGAAAGATGCAGTGGTAACCTTATATTATTTTAAGATTTAACATTTATAGATGGTCTAAGGCAAAAGAGTTGTAAAAATTCTGAAAATCTTTTAGAGCTCATAATTCGTTTAAAAAAACAAAAACATATTACACATTAACAAATAAATTTGTATATATAAAATTATTTAATTTACAATTGTCCTGTTTGTGATTTTTTTTTTTATTCATGTAAGCTATAGGTTCTGACTAGAGCCCGACCGATATGGGTTTTTTGGGGCCGATACCGATACCGATATTAGGGAGTAAAAAAAAGGGCGG
>NW_015558590.1:327651-337944 GCF_001515605.1 Sinocyclocheilus anshuiensis | reverse complement strand
GTAACTCCCGAACCCCGGGGGCTATCCACGCGGAGGTGGTCTCATTCGAAAGAGGGCCTCGAGACGTACACTCGATTCGCGTTCGAGAGGGTTCCTTGAGCTGAAGAGATCCCCCGAATTTGGTGCGGATTCACCGCGCCGTTACGGAGATATGGCCGTTCAGAGTTTCAGTGGTTTTCCATAGACTTAAGCTTTAAAGCGTTTCATCCAGGTCGCCAGTAGCAAACAATGGAGCGCGCTCTGCTGGACAAACTAAGTAATTACACCATTTCAAGCATTTTATCTGCATTATATGTTCTGCAAAAAAAAATTTCATATCGGCGGCATATTCGCCGATACCGATATATCAGCGACAGGCTCATATCGGCCGATAATATCAGCAAAACGATATACCGGTCGGGCTCTAGTTCTGACCTTTAAATTAAAACATACTCATGATTTTATGACATTGATACTGCTTTGTTTATTCAGAAACACAAGTTTCTTAGTGATATTTTGTGTATTTTACTTTCATTTTGTTACAAGTAGGCCAACAGCACCCCCCTGTATGTAAATACAACCCCTCACCAGACAGGCATTAGGACCCGGGGGAAGCTGCCACTAGTGACTGTTGACTATCACACACCGAACGCATCATCTTGTACGTGCATTCTCAAATTAAATTTCCTTTTATCGGCAAGACATATCGGCATTATTTTTAATATCGGACCGATGCCGATATTTACATTTCAAGCCATTATCGGCCGATTCCGATATCGGTTCAATAATATCGTGCATCCCTAATACATTTATATTATAAAGCACATTTATATAAAATGTGGATGTATATCACGAGAATCATTTTTGATTCGTTCATTACCCTGTATTCAAAATCAGAGAACTCTCTTCCTCCTTGACTTCCTCTGAATGCCCCTCTGAAGCCACTTCCACCAGGGTGAGAGCCGAACGACCCCCATCCGGCTTCGCGGCCCCGGCCCCCTCTGAAGCCCATGCCACCGCGACCTCTGAAGCCTCCGCGGCCCCGCCGCAACGGGAGGCCAAATGTCTCTGCGTTCATCCTCCGCTCCGTCGCCCAGGTCTGCCTCCTCTCTCTTAATTAAATGATGAAAATTACAAATTTTTCGTTGCACGTTTCTACACAAACTGAGGCTACTTCCAATAAGTGCTGGCTTCTGCTGTACTCACCGGGGGAAACCGGACCCTCCAAACCTCTCCTTCCTGTTTAAAATCAGGTACAATGACAAGATTTATGAACTTGTTCATATTAAAGGTTTAGGCTCATATTATTAAAGGTGTGCTGGATGTGATGTGACCTTGTGTCGTCACAGGAGATGTTGTCAAAAAAGGATTTGGATTTATCGTAGTAGCATTTTGGTCTGAGAGGATCTTCCTCATCAACGTTTCCTTCGTTGTTCTGAGTGTCGACCCCTGAATCACCCTTATCCTCGCCATTCAAAGCTTTATCGCACTTCTCATCTGACCAAACATATACAGTTAATACACAGAGAAATATACCTGCATTTTTCTCTAGACTACAGTATGAGAATGCCATCTGCTGTGAAATTGAGCTCTATACTGAATGTGTGTACTTAAAAATTATGTGTAAAAAAACAAAACACCTGTACTTGCAGAAAAGAGAATAATAATAATAAAGAAGAATACACTTTTTTATAATTTTAACTTATTTCATATTAGATTTTAAGTTAATAACAACTTTAATTCCAGCTTAATCATTATAAATGTGTAATTACAAATGTATTTAAATACATGACATACAAGATTCAACAGAAATGGAATTCAAGTATTTATTTTAGTTTACCATAAATGATTTTCAGTACATTCGTCAGTACTACTTGGGTCCAAAAAAAAAAAAAAAAGCACTCTCGTTATACTAATTGCATTTTGCAAACTTAAGCTATAATACATTTCCATTTAATTGCATTTAATAAGCAGTTAAGTGCAAGAAAACATTACATTCAGTTTGTACTAAAGAATATTCTTTCAAAGTATATTAGGTTACACTTTATTTTAAGGTGTCCTTGTTACAGTGTAATTTTACATTTAAGTACTGAGTGATATTAATTGACTACATTTACTTACCGTATTGACCCGAATATAAGAATGTTTTTTTCTTGGAAATACATCTGAAAAAACGCAGTCGTCTTATATTCGGGGTCTAGACTTTGACATGTCAATAATACACCCACAACAATAGGTGGCGCCAAATACGCATAAAACGAGTGTGCCATGAAATACGTAATGTAATGCGTGTTGTAAAGATCGCGAATAAAAACAAAAGATTAAGAAAACCTTACAGCTGCATGAGTCGTGACTCAAAAGGTACATCTGGAAAAAGGGGGGTCGTCTTATAATCAGGGTCGTCTTATATTTGGGCCAATACGGTACTATATTGTTAGGGTTACTTGCATGTAATTATGCATAATTTATTGTTATTATAATAGTAAGTACATGTAACGTGAAACAAGGATACCTTAAAATAAAGTGTTACCGTATATTTTCTCTTTTTAAAAGTATGCTAACATGTAGTTTATCAGCTGATCTTGCATATTTGGTAACCTGTTTGTACCTTTCAGTTTGAGTTTGCTCTGGAACTCTTTGTCAATCTCGTCTTTGTTGAACTGAGCATTGGCGCTCTCAAAGTCAAAGTCTTTCTCAAACTTCATGGGTCCTTCTCTTCGCACAGGGAACCGTCCTCTACCACGATGACCCCCGGCCCAACCGCGGCGCGCAGCAGGAGGACCACCACCTGAGCAGAACAAACACACGAGTATAGCTCTAGATACAAATACATTGTCATAAACACATAAAATACACATTTATAAACGTCACAAAAAATAATTAATTTAAGCATGCTGTGACATTCAGTTGCTAATAATATAAATGTAAAATGTCTATTCTCACAGACTTTAGTTAAGTTTAGTTGTCGGTGAGCAGAAAAAAGCTTCTAAGTTTATTTAGAAGTAATCAAGCTAAATTAAAACAAGCACAACTTGTGTGAAAACAGTCACCTAAGAATCCTAAGAACGCAGAGGCCTTTTCACACAGAGGAGATATGAGCAAATTCAGCATATTGAGTGAATCTCATTAAAACATACTCAGGTCACCATTCCACCAAAATAAAAAACAATATGGGTGCTCAATATGGGTGCAATAGGCGCTCTCCCGCTACAGTTTTAATTAACATCAGCAGATTGGTAAAGTACAAGTGCTACAATTTTAATTACATAACATTAAAATGAGACCTTTTAACTTTTTTTGCACATTACAATTATGAGACTTCCGGGGGAAACTTTCTTATTTAGTGAAAATGTCACACGTGAAGCCTACTGGTCCAAAAAAACAGGTTTCTTAAATGCATTTGTTCTTTTTAATGGTAGGGTGAAACACACTCATCAGGTTGCATGAGATTCACCAATCAGAAGTTCCTCTATAAGAAAGGAGCTTGCTAAAAGCCACTGTGTGGATGCGTGTGAAATACAGATGGACGAAGCTCTTATAAGAATCATGCAGTTTTAGCATCCAACAGCACAACAAAACTGCGGTGAAAGGCTTTTCAGCAGACGTGTTATAACCTGCAAGCCGTTTAGAAGTGTCCCTGTTTCCTCCTCTGGACTGACTGGACTCTGGTACGCTTGGTTTCGGGACATCGGTGCCTGGGAGAGTATAACTCTTTAAAACACATTAAGCTGTACCAAATCCTTGTAGCAGAACACTAGTATTGTTCATACAGTGTCATGTTTCTCTATTCTTAATATTGTTCCTTTTCTGAGAAGCCCTAATAAAAGGCCTGTAATTCCTAAAAGACTACACCGAATACATTACCTTTGTCAAGTGGCTCCGTGAACAGCCCGAGTCATAGGCTGCATCTTAAAAACTACCTACCTGTCCTGGACAGCAAACTTGGGCATCGGAGGTCCAAACATTATTGTAGTACCACTAACGTTCTCATTCAGTTTTTAAAACTGGAATGACGAATTAAATGGCCATGGGTGTTAAAATATGTTCTCCAAAACTATGAGTTAAATACGTGATTCACTATCGGCACATTTCAGATGAAGTCAGACATGGGAATACCCAAACTGACTTCCCATTTGAGTCCTCATTGTGTTAGTCATAGGGTGACCATACGGGCCATTTTTACGGGACGCGTCCTTGCTATAGAGAGCAGAGCCGATGGCTCCTTATGCTTTCGAATCGCTCTCGCGGTACTTTGGTGTCATTCAATGATCGGTGCGCAGCGACGCTTCAAGTCGAACAAACGAACAAACACGTGCGCGTATTTGCATCGCTTTGATCGCTCTCTGTAGATCTAACCTTCTCACGCGCCACGATTGGTCGATTATATACAATACCTGCATGTTATTGGTCAAACATACTTTGGATGTTTTAGGCAATATAAAAATCCTGGCCAGG
Organism: Sinocyclocheilus anshuiensis; assembly: GCF_001515605.1. Classification (NCBI taxonomy): domain Eukaryota; kingdom Metazoa; phylum Chordata; class Actinopteri; order Cypriniformes; family Cyprinidae; genus Sinocyclocheilus; species Sinocyclocheilus anshuiensis. The sequence continues at coordinate 333,510 of NW_015558590.1, read as the reverse complement.
ACGTGTCCTGATTGAACAGCACATATGGCCACCCTAGTTAGTCATCACACATCATGGTCACATGAAGAGACGGAGTTCAAATTCTGGGGGCAGTTCACAAGCCAACAAGAGCAAATCCCGTTAGGGGCCGATTACACAGAGCCCATTTTTCCATGCCAATGTGCTATTTATCCTTTGTTTTTCTATGTAAACAAATGCTAGTTGGATGTGTATGTCCGTTGTGCTCGCATCTTTTGCAGCATCTCGCACATGAGCGCCGCAAAGGAGGCACTCATAGTGGCTATGTCTGGATACCCTGAATTATGTAACATTTCTTCAAGCGATTATGACAACCTGTTTCTTAAAAAAAAAAGAGCCTGATATTCTCTATCAATTCTACTGCTTGGCTATTTTCTGTTATTTCCGTTATTGCATCGTGTCTCATGGTCTGCGCTGGTTTTTTTTTTTGTTTTTTTTGTTTTAAGCATTCTCAAGTGCTGAGTCTCACATTTTTAGACGCTAAGACGCATTCTGTGTGAACGGCCCCTTAAAGGGTTAGTTCACCCCAAAATGAAAATTCTGTCATTAATTACTCACCCTCATGTCGTTCCAAACACATAAGACCTTTGTTCATCTTCGGACACAAATTAAGATATTTTTGATGAAATCTGAGAGCTCTCTGATCCTCCCATAGACAGCAACACAACTGCAATGTTCCCAGGTCCAGACACGTAGCAAAGACATCGAGAATACTTTTTGTGCGCAAAGGAAACTAAAATAATTTCTTCAACAATTCTTCTCCCCGAGTGAACGTCTTCCGCCATTTTGGAGAGTACCATGGCACATGTGCGCGCTTTCTCCAGAACATTATCAGCGCTGTTTGCGTTCAGCATGAGCATATTTTCTCCGGAACGAGAGAAACCCTTTAAGCATCATTTGGAAAAGTGGTAACTGAACTGCAACACTTCGGTCTTGAGCAGCAAGTTGGCATCTGGATTTATTCTCACCTCTAGTCTGTTCTGTGAGGTCCACAGGCGTCTGTGTGTTGGTGGAGGCTGCGCGAGTCTCCACGGGGCTCTTGCGAGCCACGGCTGTGGGAGCAGGTGCTGATGAGGCAGCAGGTTCCGCTGGGGGGTTCTTTAGCAGAGGGTCCAGAGCCAGATTGGTGTGATCTGTATAAAAATAATGGTGAAAGTTAAGAGAGTCTAATGTAATCTACAGTTTACAGTGAAAAGGCTAAGAACTGCAGCCACCCTGATGTGAGGAAATCAGTGCTGGTTAGAAGATGAAATCTTGTGAAATGTGTTAAGTCATTTATTGATTATTCCGAGGTCACCACAATCCAGACACGCACTCAACTGTAAAGTACTTGGAGAAATTTTAAATCAAAGTTTCAAAAGACACACAGTGGCCATGTACACACAGCAGCTAAACACCGTTGTCCTAGAGGGCTTAAACCAGCTTCTGTTCAGGAGCGACAACAGAAAACTTCAGGTCCTGACAACCAAACTTACATTACATTTGCAGTGCAAATTTAAATAAGAGTGCAAAGAACCAAACTTTAGAAGTAGTTCACACATTTTGACTTATGACTTTTGACCTACAGGGACATGTCACAGAGGCTAACGTCATTACACAATCATGGTGGAAGTGGCTTCCTAGTGCACTAGTAGCTCCAACAGAATGGCCACCTAAACCAAGGAACATCACAGGAAACCCAAGCACTGAAAGGAATAGTCTTGGCACCACCAACAATGGAGACAACCCAGCCTAATGGTGGATAGCTCTGGACCCCAAGGTCCCGCAGAGTTTTGTGGTCTATACAAATGCCCACAATGTGTGATGATGACTAACACAATGAATCAAACACACCCACTTGGAATTTTGAAGTAAACCTGAAAACTTTCTGGAGTGTTTGATTAGGGGTGCAGCTCAACTCGGCAGGACATTGCACACCTTGAGGGCCAGAGCTAATTAATTTATAATAATTTATGCATTTAGCAGACGCTTGCGACTTACAGTGCATTCAGGCTATAAATTTTTTACCAGTATGTGTGTTCCCTGGGAATCGAACCCACAACCTTTTGCGCTGCTAACGCAATGCTCTACCACTGAGCCACAGGAATACTTCCACACTAGCCACAGTTGCCCATCCCTGATCCAGCCCAATGACAGAAGTCATAGCCTAAGCAAATGTGAGAAACCTGGGAAGAGGTACGATGGAAAGTAGGAGCTTCAAGGATAATGGACAAGGTAGGTCCTCCCACCTTGAAGATGATAACATTACTGCATAAGGCTGGAGACTAGGGCTGTCGCGATTTGTCGATGCTATTCGACTATTCGATTTTTTAAAAATCCTCTGCTTCATTTTGCCTGCGTCGACTAACCAGCAAAATACCGGAAGTGGCGCATTTTACGGACGAGAATCCATAAAACATTATTAGACTGTTTTCCAAGGCCTCATGATATATTAAACCCATTTAAAAATCATAATTAAGCATAACGGTGAATTCACAAACGCTACGATTTAATTAAATAATTATATGTGATGCCGTTATAGGTTACGTACGTGCGTCTCACAGCGGCTCCGTTCACAGTAAATGCTGTTCCACAGGAACTGTTATCATTTACATATGTGGAGCGGCTCAAACTCCATCTCTGCGTGTTGTTGTGAGTTTGGGTTTATTATAACGTTCACCTGGGAACGCAATGTGCGCCATTTCATCAGATTTGTAAGGTAAATCGTTTATAAATCCACGCAAACACAGGAGAATACATTATCATCTTGCAGTTTCAAAAGAACAGCTCAAACCCTCACTCTTGAGTTTACACGTTTTGATGTCCACATATTCATTCAATTACAGTGGCTATAGCATTTCTGTCCTAAAGAAATGGCAAAATATTAAAGATTAAGTGGACATTTGATTTAAATGATGCTTGGTAAATATTAAACAAGTATTAGATCGCACAGTAATGTGTAAAACACTGCTCCGGGTGTGTGTTCACGGTGTGTGTGTGTTCACTGCTGTGTGTGTGCACTTTGGATGGGATAAATGCAGAGCACTAATTCCTAGTATGGGTCACCATACTTGGCCACATGTCACGTCACGTCACGTAAAAACAATCGTCAGGCCGTTGGTGCCCCCTGTAGGCCTTTGTTGTAATGCGTACTGTACATTAGCTCTATTCACCGATCTATAACAGAGATTATATTATATAATTTTATGATTACATATAGATCAGTGGCTCTATTACATTATAATACAGTATTTTAACAGTTTTGTTCAATAAAACCATGTGATATCTTGCTTTTGATACTTTATTTGAACTAATTATTATTGCCTCATTGCTATTGTATATGTATTTTAAGTAAATTTAAAGGCTATTGTTCACTTAACCTACATCTATTTTTATTACCACAAAAATGTATTATAATATGTTATTATTAGTAGACCAGAACATGTGGACATGTTGTTATTCTTACACTATAATACTGAACTTTGATTTCAGTGATTTGGACTATGAGATGGACACTTGCTTCTTGCACTCTATGTTGCACTTTACTTTTGCTTTAAAAAAAGGATTTCATAGAAATTTGGATTTCATTTGGAGTTTCACTACTGAAGTCCGCTGTTAATTTTTTTTCATCATGCTGGAGATGTCTGTTTAAATCTGTTGTTTACACATTTCTAAGTGTACTTTTAATACTTAAAATTGTTAATAATAATAACAACATTTTAATACTTGATTCTAGTGGACTCTAAACACTGCATTTATTTAATGTGAAAACCCAACTGTTGGGGTTAATTGAAATTGTTTTTCCCCTTTGTAGTTGCACTCACAGCTATAATGAACAGAAGCCTAGAACATGTGGATATATTGACATTAAGAACATGCTGACTTTCTCAAACTTTTGTAATTTTCTTTTTATTTCATTTTTATTAGGTTTGTTTAAATTTTTACTCTTTTAGTTTTACATTTCGTCAATGGCTTGTTTACATTTATACTTTTTTATGGTACACTACAGAATGGCAAAGTTGAAAGTTCAATAAAATTGTTGGGTTTTTTTGTGGGAAATTAATCGTTTAGATTAATCTATGAATCGATAAATTAGTCGATAGATTAATCGAAATAAAAATAGTCGTTAGTCGCAGCCCTACTGGAGACTTTTTCAAGCTTTTCTATTTAGGGTGGTCTACAATGCCCTCTAATCCCTGGAGAATTTGCACAGGTGGTGATTGTGAAAAGTCTCGGTTTGCAAACGCAGTAGAGTAAAGGGGCCTCAAAGGCACACATCCTGTCAGGTTGCAAGGCAGCAGTGACCCAGGGAAAGTACAGGTGGTGCCATGATAAAGTATCGATGCTCACAGGCATTCTGAAGCAGGACAAGATGAAGCACACAATCAGGACATTAAGTAATGCGCAAGTCACTTATCCCCATTTTGCACCAAGGCCAAATGTGCTAAACTGTGCCCACAGGTGTGGAGATGTACCTAGGTGGAAAGTTTTAATACTCTGATCTAGGGGTGGGTGATATACTGGTAGACACGATTAACCGGTAGAAAATTATCAACCGTTAGAAATTTGACTATTGTGTCTATCACGGTTACACGCTCATGTGATGTTGCTGTGCTACGTGGTCATGAAAACGTATCGTTTGCACTACGGCTGCACAATATATCGTTTCAGCATCGATATCGCGATGTGCACAGTCGCAATAGTCACATTGCAGGATGTACAATGTTTAGTATACTGATCGTTATATTTATACTGATTTTTTTCTTTGCTCACACACAGACACGGTGTCTACACCAGACGTGACAGCTGTACAGAGATACCCATTTTAAATAAATTTAGTAGCAGTGCTACTGCAAAGGATTTTCAGTGCTGGAAATCCATTAATCCTTTGTTGAAACTTCCGCGTCGTCTCGGAGAGCGCAGGTCACAGTCGCTTAGCAACCGCTGACGCCACGAAAGCGCAAGCTCCCGAGTGCTTTGGAAAGGAGAAAGCAGCGCAGCTGGCGTTTTCCACGTGTTTTAGGCGCGACATGTGAACATCCCCAAAGTCTGTCTACACTGGACGCGACAAAGCGACCGTTACATATTTGAACTTTATGTCAGTACGTCATAAATAGAACGAGGCATCAGTTTACAGTCGGGATTTGTCGTGTCGCGCACAGATGCACGTAAACACTGATTTCTGTTCACTTCTGCGTCTATTTGTGCCTGAAATACTGTGCTCTGCAAGTATCCTTGTAAACACCGATGCTTATGGCTTAGGTGAAGGTAAACAATTGAGAAAGAAAATGGATGTGTAACAGTATATTGGTTCACAGCAGTTTAATGTTCCTGTTGCTGTCTCTGTCATGAACGTTAATCAAACAACAAAACACAAAGAAAAATCACTTTTGTAGCTTTAACACAGATTTGTTAGATTTAATTTATAGTGAAAATTATGCAGTGTTATTTTACATTTGATTATTCAATTTCTGTACCTGAATACTGTTAAAGACTTACCTGAAAAATATAAAGCACTGCTTATTTAATTTGTATCCTTGTTGTTATTTATCTATGCTTGTAATTTGTTTATTTTCTATGCTGATTTACACGCCTACAAAATCACCCCAATCATTGATTAATTTTTTTCCAAATAGAGCTATTGAAGTCATCTGATTTATTTTTTATATCGCAATATATATCCCAGAAAAAAAAAGAATCGCAATGTGAGTTTTTTTCCAATATAGTTTGCACACGTTTTTAAGCATTGCAGTTTAACCCTCTCGGGTCGACAAACGTGCTGGTGCGTTTTGTTGCATTTTTTTTTAAAGCCCCTAAAGGAACTTAAAGGGGTCATATGATGCGATTTCAATTTTTCCTTTC
>NW_015558590.1:314658-326940 GCF_001515605.1 Sinocyclocheilus anshuiensis | reverse complement strand
GCATTTCAGAAAGGCGGGGCATAGAGAAACAATAATGTACAGTATGTGGAAAATAATGTGTTTTTTTAACCTTAAACCGCATAAACATTTCATTACACCAAATACACAAAATAATGTTCTTTTTAGCAACATCATATGACCCCTTTAAATTACTCCATCAGTTTTAATCGTACAGATAAGAGCAATACATCAATCGAATCTGTAAATGGTCTACTTTTATTTGTATACACATAAAACTTTGTGCTTTTATAAAATAAAGAAAACAAACAGGGCGTGCGGTCCGCCGCCTTGGTCTGCGTGATCTTTATTTAGAAACGCGTCATTAAAATGAACTGAAACTCAGCGAATACTCGACAAAGAGACATGAGAGATATATCTATAGAAAGCTTGACATGTCTACTTTTAGTAGTCTTACCGAAAACAAATATTCTGTGATAAAGTAATCCATATGAAACAAACGCGATGTCCAGTCTTTCCCGTCTGGCTTCATTATCTCTAACTAGATCACGCCCACACGCTGAGTGCGAAATTGATATTACAATAGTCCACGTTAGACGCGTGGCGTGTAAACGCCCACATCACCGTAAACAAAGCAGCGAGACTTTTCCTCAAGTTCATCTCGACTACTGTTCGTTTCTGGAAGGAGACGCGCTGAGAGGAGTAAGACAGAATTGACCTCAAGAAGAAGCGCTGAGAGGAATAAGACAGAAGTTACCTCAAGAAGACGTGCTGAGAGGAATAAGCTTTTATATTTTCCTCAGAAGAACACGGCGGCTTGATATCCAGTGGAGGATATCATTTACACGAGTAAGTATTGTTTTATTAGCCTACTTGCATTAGTTGTTATTGTGTTACTATGACATAACTTGTACATATTTTACTAGTTAGACTTTTTCCAAACCATGATTCCTGACTAAATGTATAATCAAGTGAAACATTATGAAGATTAATTCCCTGCATCTAATGTCTCACGACGTCAGGATGTTTTTTGTTTTTTTTTACGTTCTATAAAATAGACAGCAACGATATGAAAGTAATATGAGTTATAATGTTAATAATGTTAGAGTAAGAATGTTTAGACAAAACTTTACTCTAGGCTCTGTTCGCGAAGATCTTTATAACGTGCTTAATAGCCTAATTTATTTTCCCAGATATAAAATGTTTTTGTATTGTATGCCTACTAAGCATGCTTGTGTTTATGACTAACTAAGCTTCTGTTCGCGAATATCTGCTCTGGTGTAAATGTTTTGAATGTGTTATACCCATTCATTGGTATTTGCGATTGTCTCAGGTGTAAATGTATAAACTGACTGACATATACTGTCCTTTCTTATCAGTGATGCAATTTATTATCAGCTATGCATCTTCTGGTAATTGCTAGCAACGGTTTCAATTTTCATTTAGGACTGTGGCTGCATCACCGGCATCTTGCACAAGAAAGGCACACGAGTGTTGTTCAGTTTTGAGTTCGCTGGAAAATCATACTAAGTAAGTGCACATTATTGTCATTGTACTTTTATTATGCCTAGACTATATGGTAATATTATTTGTGGTTGATAGTGTTAAAATGTAGTTTCTTTGTTATTGGCATTCTGTTTTCTCATGAAGTATGCATACTATAATGTACTGTGGGAAAAAAATGCTAACGATTGTTTATAAAATTATTTTAGGACTGAATACACCACTCTTACCTTCACCTGCATCTCACACAGGAAGGGGACACAGGTCTCCTTCAGTTTTCATCTCCATTTAGAATCTTAGAGTAAGTGTGCATTCGCTATTTTATAGATGTTACTTTCATTTGATTTATTTACTGTACGGTAAAATATGTTTGCTATGTGGTAATTGTGTTCTTTGTTTCGATATGCTGTACAAATAAACTTGAATTGAATTTAATTCTTTTAGGACTGAATGCACCACTCTTGCCTTCACCTGCATCTCTCACAGGAAGGGGACGCTCATTCAGTTTTCAACTCCAATCAGAATCTTATAGGGTAAGTGCATTCACTATTTTACAGATGTTTCTTTCATTTGATTTATTTGCTGTATGGTAAACTAGGTTTGATATGTGGTAATTGTTCTTTTTTTCGATAAATTAGTACTAGTATCAGTGAACATCACAATAATGTTAATAATGTAGTTTGTGTAAACAGCACGCTTACTTTTTTATTTCATATGTGAGAATAACGGTGTAAAAGAATCGGTTGCAAAGAGAGCCAAAGCAAAGCAGCCCACTCGGTCATGGAAAACAGAGACTGATGTTGACATGTTCCTCAAGCTCTGAGATTCCTGCCTGCACAGGAACCTGGACCACAGCTAAGTCCATGTGATGCACACACACTACCATGAGTCTCTTCAAAATGTTGTTCAAGTTTCCTGCCGCTGTTTTGGATATTGCACCCATGACATCTTGACTCTTGTATAGTTTTTTTGTTTATTCCTAATAAACTGTTCAATTGCACTCGCAAGTGAATATCGAGTTATTTTATGTGATAGTTATATATTCTAAATAAACTGCAAACAAAAAATATATAAATTTATTTTTTCCTTACATTCTTTCTTGTAGCAATTCCCTCTCAGACACACACCTGACTGAAAGGCTCATTATGCAGCTCATTATGCAGGCCTTTGTCTTCTCAGGTGTGAATCACAGCATTATTCATGATCATTCACGCCTCCTCGCACATACCTTTTCTACACAAAATGTGTCTTAGAAATTTTAAAATCCCTTTTCTAAAAAAAAAAAAAAAAAAAAAAGTGTCTTTCGAAAATTTAAATATATATATTGTTTTCTGTGAGCGAGTAAACAAGATGATTTTCACATCATTTTGATACAAAAATTCTAGCCTTCAAGATCCAGTTCTCAAAAGTCTTGTGAACAAATGTTCTGTATGTGTTTTATGGCCTTATTTCAGTGACTTTAAAAGTTTAGTTTTTTCACTAAGCACGCATAAACATTGTTTTCTCAAAAACACAATCATGTACATACAAGCTACTCACATATTATTGTAGCCCAGTTTGTGCCGATTATAGTGCTATTAAACTTTAGCCATTACAATGTTTATTTTTTCACTAACGAGGCATAAACATTGTTTTCTCAAAAACACAAACGTACTTTCATGCTGCTCACATATTATTGTAGCCCAGTTTGTGCTGAACACAGTGTTATCAGACTTTAGCCATTAATATGTTTTTTGTCAGGGCATATCAAAACTTCTCCAGGGCCCCAAAACACCCTCAGACCCCAGAGGGTTAAAAAAAAAAGTGATTTTAAGCTATTGAAACGCAATTAGCAGCGAAAGAGAACTTATTTCGCTATATGTTCGTGCTGTCTGAGAGACTGTTTCTGAACACTGTTGGAGAGGCGCACGCCTGTGAAGACCCAAGTATTGAACAAAGTTATTTTTGCTGCTTAATAGGCCTTGAATGGTTAAATAAACACTTGTACGTGTCAAAATTCTCATCTTTTTCTAAGTATCTTCGTAAACACAGTAGGTCTTAAGTGAAAGCAAACAGCTGAGAAAGAAAACACATGTTTAACAGTATATTGGATCCAGGCAGCTCTTAAAGTGACAGCACTCTAATATTCCTGCGGTCTGTCATTTGTTAATCAAACAAGAGAAAATCTCTCACTGCTCTTGACTAAATCACTTTTGTAACTTTAAGAAAAATATACAGTGAAGAATATGCAGTGTTTTGATTTGATTACTTTATACAATGTATGTAGCATTTCTTAGTTGTTTTTGTTTTTTGTTTGTTTGTTTTTTAACTTGGGCTAGTATTAGTTTTTTGTGATATTGACTCTTTTGTGACAAGAATGATGACATTTCTATGGTATCAAATTTTAAAAGCGAAAATAACTATATTGTGATATTGTTCCAGTGAAAGAAAATTACTCGTATCATGATAAGATATTGGTCATATCGCCCACCTCTAGTCTGATCTTATGCTGTCCACAACCCTGGGACCAATCCCTTTTCTAAAAAAAAAAAAAAAAAAAAAAGTGTCTTTCGAAAATTTAAATATATATATTGTTTTCTGTGAGCGAGTAAACAAGATGATTTTCACATCATTTTGATACAAAAATTCTAGCCTTCAAGATCCAGTTCTCAAAAGTCTTGTGAACAAATGTTCTGTATGTGTTTTATGGCCTTATTTCAGTGACTTTAAAAGTTTAGTTTTTTCACTAAGCACGCATAAACATTGTTTTCTCAAAAACACAATCATGTACATACAAGCTACTCACATATTATTGTAGCCCAGTTTGTGCCGATTATAGTGCTATTAAACTTTAGCCATTACAATGTTTATAAGCAACTGAAAAAAGCACAAATGTCAGGGCATGTCAAAACTTCTCCAGGGCCCCAAAACACCCTCAGACCCCAGAGGGTTAAAAAAAAAAGTGATTTTAAGCTATTGAAACGCAATTAGCAGCGAAAGAGAACTTATTTCGCTATATGTTCGTGCTGTCTGAGAGACTGTTTCTGAACACTGTTGGAGAGGCGCACGCCTGTGAAGACCCAAGTATTGAACAAAGTTATTTTTGCTGCTTAATAGGCCTTGAATGGTTAAATAAACACTTGTACGTGTCAAAATTCTCATCTTTTTCTAAGTATCTTCGTAAACACAGTAGGTCTTAAGTGAAAGCAAACAGCTGAGAAAGAAAACACATGTTTAACAGTATATTGGATCCAGGCAGCTCTTAAAGTGACAGCACTCTAATATTCCTGCGGTCTGTCATTTGTTAATCAAACAAGAGAAAATCTCTCACTGCTCTTGACTAAATCACTTTTGTAACTTTAAGAAAAATATACAGTGAAGAATATGCAGTGTTTTGATTTGATTACTTTATACAATGTATGTAGCATTTCTTAGTTGTTTTTGTTTTTTGTTTGTTTGTTTTTTAACTTGGGCTAGTATTAGTTTTTTGTGATATTGACTCTTTTGTGACAAGAATGATGACATTTCTATGGTATCAAATTTTAAAAGCGAAAATAACTATATTGTGATATTGTTCCAGTGAAAGAAAATTACTCGTATCATGATAAGATATTGGTCATATCGCCCACCTCTAGTCTGATCTTATGCTGTCCACAACCCTGGGACCAAACATAACTATGTGGTCAGAGGGAAAGAAATTTGCTCTGATGGAGCAAGCAGAACCCTGGAAAGAGGTTGCCAGGAAGCATCAGAGAGGACATCAAGTACAAGGAGCTGGATGGTTGACTGGATAGGGGAACTCCCTATTGAGAACAGCCACAACAATGTGGAGACCAAGAATTATGCAATAGCACAAAGGCTGGAGAATCACCAGAAATAATCTACTGTTTTAATGAAACCAGAGAGAAGAACTGAGCTTGCAGCCAAGACATGAGTGATGGGTTGTCCTGTACTACTGACCCACTAATTTGAGTCTCTTAACTGAGGGTCGAAACACATGGGGAATGTTAGGGTGGACAGAAGATTCTGGCTAGCAACCAAGAAAACCTGTGAAACATAGTAAAGTTTCCCATGGATTTATTGGGATGGCAACCCTATACGCTGCAATCACAAGAGGGCACCAAGCAAGCTTAGCAAGCTTAAGTCTATTCAGAAGGTCAAAAAGATGAGAATTAATGAGAATTATTGTCGGATAATAATGTCTGTTCATTAAAGTTAGTCTGATCAAGTAAATGGGTTAAACAGTTTGTATCCATTTCCCCAGTTACATTACGTCAACTCCTGTATTTTTCTCCTGTATTTAATGTGATTATTCCCAAATGTCTGCAGTGTGTATGTGGCCTGTAAGTTATTTAGGTTATCAGAAAGCTATTAAACCCACTCATTTTTTCACTACATTCAGGTGCCATAAAACGTACTCCGAGAGTGAGAAGTGAAACTGTTACACATGAAACTTTCAAGAGACAACTGAGACACAAGAGACCACCAAACTGTCTGGATCTTGTAGAGTACTAAACACGTAGCTTTATTTCACACTGATAAATTGAAAAAGTAACATTTTGATTTGATTTAGCAGTTAGATGAACCCAAATCATTTGGCTTATGAACTTTGAATAGTTTGATTTTGGCCCCCAGGGAGAGGTTTATCTTCAGCTATGAATGCACTGTTGAAAGCAGACGCAACAGTACTGCTCTGAGACAGTGCTGCAGTCATGCTAGTGTCATAGGGCTGGGCGATATTGCAAAAAAAATGTATCAACGATATAATGTTTCATATCGTTCGGTACCGATAAGTATTGACATTTTTATAACCTTTTTTAAAACAAAGAGCAATAGAAGAAAATGTTTAAATTCAACCACTTTATTTTTAATTGACCCAATTTAAGACAAACAACAAGTATCTTTTTGTTTTAACAGTCAAAAACAGAATAAAATTTAAACAAATATCTAATTTCTTATGTTTTATATGCAGATTAAATAGCCACAGGAGGGCGCAATGAGCAAAATAATGCAGCGCATTAAATTGTTTATATAATGCAATTAAAATAACAGTCTATAAAAAACGTGCACAACGTCTAAATTAACATATATAAACCAAATATAATTTCATAAATTGCATAAACAATTATGAACAAAACAGCATCATGTATTTATACATAGCTTAATTCAAATAGCCGAAGCGCCGATCGCACAGATTGCATTTAAAAACATGAGACGCAGTGAAATGGAATAAACCTCCACAAATTCGAAACGTGTTTTCTAAAAGTTTAAACTCTTTTAACTTTACATGGCTTTCTATACATTTCTTGCGTGAGACGCGAGTGCAACAGTCATAGTTGTCTGTCCCAAAAATGCTCCTAATATGCGTTCTGTGTGAATGGCTTGGTTTCGGTTTTAACCTAATCAATAACTTCTCCGCATTGAGCTTCTATATTTCTCTAATATTTTGAATGAATAACGCAGCAGCGGAGCATCTTGTGGGTTCAACTGGACAGTCTAACGAAAACAATAAAGTACGTCAAAGACACTACATCATCATCACCGCATCTCGTGCGCCTCTGATGACGCTCCCTCACCGACGCACACCTAACATTCGATTGCACCATTTTTGCATTCAAATGCAAATTTTGATTTTAAATTCGACTAATATTCATCTTTTATTCACAATCTCCTCATCACAGGCAGGCACAGCACTCAGCATGTGTCCGTGTGTGCGGTCTGCTTGTCACTCATAGCACAAGCCTATATTGTGCGCTATATCAAACACTTTCTTCTATCGTTATTGATGGTGTACCGTCGATAAATACCGATACCGTTTTATCGCCCAGGCCTACAGTATCACTACCAAACAATCCTATTGTACTTCCTGTGAGGAAAGGAAGAGCATGCACACACATCAGAGGTGCCATAGCATCATCAAATGCGGACTTAAATATCCTGTTCGGTCACTTCTGCTCAGCACCTTGTAACAAATTAATGGAGGTGTTGCAGTATTTCACAGCTGTATGTTATTATTTTACAAAGCTGTAAAGGGGACTTACCGACTCCAACAGTGCCAAACCGCGGTGAGACCAGTGGGCTGGGGTTGAACTGGGTGTATGGCGTGACTTGTGGATGGTTGAACAGCCCATAGGAGTTCCCAGACTGGAAGGATGATGGTGGGGCAGTGGAAGATCCCATAGAGGACTAACAGATGAATAAAGCATGATGAGGTCACTGCTCATGAACAAGGACAAACTGAAAACCAACACCATGCAATCTAAGAACTATCAAACAAAACTCAAATTTAATTTCTTAATACATGTTTTTGCTAGTTTCAGTATTAGAAAGCTAATGAGCTGCCGACCTAGACTGCATTTTGAGTGCAAGTCCTTTTCTGATGGAACTAGTTTGGAGGCGGTTCAGTTAACTTGTTTCATAGACACTTAAATTGTGTTCCATGCATCGTTGGCAACAGCATCCAACATTAAAAGAAAATGTAATTATTGAAACAAATTAATGGATTTGGTTGAAATATTTTTATCTCTGGCCAAATCCAGAGAACAGGTTTAGCAGATATTACAGAAATCCCAATCTTGCCTGAATCAGTACATGATATAATTAATTGTAAAAAAAAAAATTAGAATTAAAATAATATTTCAATAATTAGACTTAAACACCCATTTTCCGTACTCTTCCAGTGCTTGTTTTTGTTTAATATTATGACTGTGGTCCCATGAGATATTTTTCTTCATGATAACGTCTCCATTTCAAGGATTTTAACGTCACTGGCTGATGCTGTGAAGCATTAAATTCCCATTGCTTTTGCTTTGGTACAACAACAAAGTCAGACTAAGCAATAACATAGACAACTAAGATTGTATACGATTATTCAATAAACACTGCTCTTTTTCTTTTTTTTTTTACAAAAGTCTCCTGCTTCCCGCTCTTTTATACTGCCTCTGTCTGCTTCTTTGACTAATAGAAGACCGTTAATAACAGTTTTGGATACCAGGCAAAACTATATATCCAGATTTCTGTAAGCATCTGGTAAAAAAAAAAAGGTTGGATCCAAATCCTTGGCTTTCCTGATGTGTTGAAAGGATCTAACAATAGGCAGCTCACCAGACTTTGGCCTACATGTGCCTAAAATACACTACTTGCAGTTATAATAAGTTAATCTTATTATAAACTAGGGATGTTTATTTCGGTTATTTCTCCTAACCGACAACCGACGCTCGTTAACCGATTATTAACCGTTAACCGACAAGATTATTTTAAATTATAATTGAATTAAATTAGAAAGGATAAGTGTCTGTGACCCGTTAAAAATACTAACATTTGTCTCCCGGGGATTCATTTTACATGTGCAAAAACAGCAAACAACAGAACATGAGGATTCACATGGTCTTCATATCACATCACACACCTGCAGCGCGGAGAAAAACATAATAAAGCTAGGCTATAAAAAATTAAATAAAAATTATATATATAAAAAATAAATAGGCCTATACGACAAATGTATTTTTACTTAATAAATTAAGAAAACAAAAGAAAAAACTGTGCAACAAGTAGCCTAGCAGAGTTTCGGTTCATTTTTGTGCTCCACGAAAAAAAACACAAAAAAGACGGCAGAAAGCGGCATCCTATTTTTCTTTAGGCTTATTTTACAAAAGCACAAAGATATGTTTTTATTGTGAACGTCCACAAATAAAAGCAAACCGTTTACAATTCCGATTATCTTTATGACTAAAAGGAGTAGTTTCTTCCACTGTTAGAAGGAAAAAATTCAAGTGATTGCGCCGGCGCCGCATTGCTACCTTGACAATAATGCAGAATGTTCATTATCATAATAAAATACAGTCAGTCAAACATATGGAAAAAAAACACACTGCTCAGTTTAAATATGTAGTCAAATCTGTGCCGTTAAGCATTATCACCGCACCGCCGTGATGTTATGCAAAACATTTATGATGTAATGAAGTAAGGGATAATCATCTCTTTGCAGCGCAATATTTGACCGGAAGGGTAAAAATGACAGTTATTTTTGTCAGTTACGGCTCGTTAACTCTAGTATTCTGCCCGCTTCAAGCTTATTCCATGGTCATTTGCCAAGTTATAGACAAGTTAAAACTAGTATTGCTCTTTGCAGCGCAATATTTGACCGGAAGGGTAAAAATGACAGTTATTTTTGTCAGTTACGGCTCGTTAACTCTAGTATTCTGCCCGCTTCAAATCATACACAGAGATGAAATAGTGTGGTAAGATCACATTTATTTAAATGAATTATAGCATGTATTTCAATAAATTATCGAGAGAGAGAGAGAGAGAGATGACAGTTGTGTGCTTTACCTGCATCTGCGCGTCTCTCTACAAACAATTACTTCAAAAACAGCGATTTTACCACCTCGTTGCGGAGGAATATAATGTAGCGATCTAGTATCTAGGCTATTTTATTAATAAAAATCGCGGGGAAGAGTTGACAACAAGTTTGTGTGCGCAGTGCAATCTGCAATCTCTCGCTCGCTCTCTCTCTCTGTGTGTGTGTGTGTGTTGGTTAGTGTGCATCAATTAAAGCAGCGCATTAATATAGAACGGTGATAAAACTGACTTGGAACTACCTGTGCATTAAACGGGTTTAATGCATGCATCCCTGCCAGCCAATCAGAATGCAGTATTCAGACAGACCATGGAATAAATATCAAGATAAACATAAATAATATTTTGGAATTCAAATACATCTCGAATACAGAAACATTTGATTGTGCCGAATGAGAGACCCAACATTGGTTTCAGTTTCATTTTAGCCTAAATTAATTTGTTTTGGCTTGTCGTTTATATAGCTATAGCTTCTTATATTTTTAATTCTTGTTCTTTCTAAATAGGCTACTGTTAAATTGAAAGGATTTGTTGTGGAGTGAGGGGAACTAAAATAGCCTGATTTTCAATGTTTGGCTGACTATAGTAATTACTATAGTTAGTAATGCTTAACTGCGCGAGTGAGGCGCCGTCACGATCACTTGTTTTTTTTTTATTCCTTTTAAAAGTGGAAACAACTTAGGCCTACACCGTTTCTACACCGGATGCGAGCGGCGCGGCAACTGTCGCATCCAGTGTAGACACGGTGTTACTATACTCCTTCATTTGTGGTCATATGAGAGTAAGACATTATTCAAAACTACTCTAAATATTCCTTTATTTGTGTTCATTCACAATAAAAACAAAACATTGTGCTTTTGTAAAATAAAAGAAACAAACAGGATGCCGCTTTCTCAAGGTATTTTTCTTGGGTCACAGCCATGTATCAATTCAAATTTCATTTAATTGTAATTTAACATAATCTTGTCGGTTAATAATGTTTTAACGAGCATCGGTTGTTGGTTAGGAGAAATAAAATAACCTCTAAAAGTTAATCAGAAAAATAATGATAGGCTAATACAACTGCACCTATTTATGAATAATGCTTGATGATCAAGTATCTAAATAGTCTATAACAAAGTACAAAAAAAAACAACATGAAACTTGTTAATAAAAATAATTTTATGTAGGCTTATACAATTTAATAATAGGCTATATAATAAAGTTTTTGTTTCAAATGGATGAAAGAACAGGCTACTAGCCTATATAATTGCTACCTTGACAATGCAGCCTGTTCATTCATAATAAAATACAGTCAGTCAAACATATGGAAAAAAAACACACTGCTCAGTTTATCAAATCTGTGAAATCTGTGCCGTTAAGCATTATCACCGCACCGCCGTGATGTTATGCAAAACATTTATGAGTAAGGGATATATGATGTAATGAAGTAAGGGATAATCATCTCTTTGCAGCGCAATATTTGACCGGAAGGGTAAAAATGACAGTTATTTTTGTCAGTTACGGCTCGTTAACTCTAGTATTCTGCCCGCTTCAAATCATACACAGAGATGAAATAGTGTGGTAAGATCACATTTATTTAAATGAATTATAGCATGTATTTCAATAAATTATCGAGAAGAGAGAGGAGAGAGATGACAGTTGTGTGCTTTACCTGCATCTGCGCGTCTCTCTACAAACAATTACTCAGCGATTTTTAATAGAAATCGCGGAGAAGAGTTGAAAACAAGTGTATGTGTGTGTGCAGCGCAATCTGCGATCTCTCTCGCTCTCTCTGCGTGTGTGTGCGCGCGCGAGTGTTGTGTGTTGGTTAGTGTGCATCAATTAAAGCAGCGCATTAATATAGAACGGTGATAAAACTGACTTGGAACTACCTGTGCATTAAACGGGTTTAATGCATGCATCCCTGCCAGCCAATCAGAATGCAGTATTCAGACAGACCATGGAATAAATATCAAGATAAACATAAATAATATTTTGGAATTCAAATACATCTCGAATACAGAAACATTTGATTGTGCCGAATGAGAGACCCAACATTGGTTTCAGTTTCATTTTAGCCTAAATTAATTTGTTTTGGCTTGTCGTTTATATAGCTATAGCTTCTTATATTTTTAATTCTTGTTCTTTCTAAATAGGCTACTGTTAAATTGAAAGGATTTGTTGTGGAGTGAGGGGAACTAAAATAGCCTATAGCATAGCTATGTTTATAGTGTTTATGCTTGTAAACATTTCACATTTCTGTACGTAATAATAAAAAGCTACGGTGACCGTTAGGGGGCATCTTCGGTTCACTTAATTTTGTCGTGGCCACGACATAATACCTCGTGGGAATGTGATAATATGTCGTGGCCACGCGATGTGAAGTCGTGGCCTCGAGATGCTATGTTGAGGGAACAACATCCATTTCTCGTGGCCACGACTTCTTATGTTGAGGGAACGACATATTTTTCTCGTGGCCACGAGTTTAATGTGTAAACAAAC
>NW_015558590.1:311068-314049 GCF_001515605.1 Sinocyclocheilus anshuiensis | reverse complement strand
GTGAAAGCCGATCCGGCGATCCACAGCACGAAGTTTATGTATTTCCTCAGCAACCAGCACGAATCAGCTCTAGGCATGACAAAGGAGATATCGTCCTCTTTTGGAAGGCCAAACAAAGTCATTGTGTTTCACAACAAAACAAAGTCTTTGTGTTTCACAACAAACACACATGGCGGCGGCGGCGGCAGCAACAACTACAGCGAGAATAGAAGTTACGCCTTTTCTTTGCGTGCACATTTGGGCGGCGTTATGCAAATCTTCCCACATCATGACATAGACATGTGGGGCAGTGTTAGAACGAGCCGTTTTAGGGGGGTGTGGTTGACTTAACTTTTATAAAGAATATCTCTTTGGATTTGAGACTTTAGTCTTTGCAACTTTACAGATCTTCTTTATGCACCAAGAGCTTGTAACACTCCAAAGAGAAAGGAAAACTTGAAATCGCATCATATGACACCTTTAACCGGTCAAAACTCCTACGATCGGTTAACGGTTAAAATGAGCATCCCTATTATAAACGTTCATTTTTTCATTTGTACAGGGCATTCATTAGCCCCTGAGTGTGTCCTTGTCTGTACCTGAACAATGGCGGGGTCCTGAGGCAGAGAGCATGTCGGTTTGGGAGGTTCACACACCGTCAGGTCTTTGATGTCACTTCCTCTGAATATAATATACTCAAATATCTCATCTCTGGGTGCGATGGGACGGTCCGTGGGTCGGTCCTCGGTGCCAAAGGAGCGCACTGCAACAAGAATTAAAAGAGCAATTCATGAGTTTTAAATGAGCTTACATGTAATGTGTCTTCCTCTGAGATTTGAATTTAATAAAGGTAATTGACTCTAATCTTCTTAAAATCAGACCGCTTTTGCACAGCAAGTAATCCAGTTAAGTCAAGTCTGACCTTTCCAAACAACAAACAGTGCTAATATATCCTCACAGTTTGCCGTAATGCTACCGAGAATCAAGTTCGTAAAAATTATAACATACATACCGAACTCTCAGGAGGACAGATAGTGGTTTATCTTTATGAATCATTTAAACATTTGTGTCTGGGACACCGAGTCTGGAGTACACTGAACTGTTAATATAATCTTAGCTTTATTGTGTGCTATAAATGAATAATGCTCATGAAAAGCAGTTGAGATAGTATTCTCAAATGAAACATCACTAACTAACAGTTACTATATAGTTAAACTAGTAAGTGTTAAGCTAAGTCAGTGTTTTATCACTATTTTCCCCACAGAATTGTATTTATTTAATTTAATAATTTCTCGCTCTCTAGAAATTATATAAACAATTATATATCATTATATGAAAGAAAACAATTTCTCTCTCTAGAAAGAGATTAAAAGAAAAAAATGTAATGAAAAATGTAATGAAAAAAATAAAACGTAATTAAGTTAAATAATTCAATAAAATTATTTAAAGCAACAAGCAAGTCTGTCAGTGTACTGCTTATTATACTCAAATAAATAAATGTAAAATAACTAAAAAATATTTTAAGAATGACAATAACAGCCAGAGATTTAACAGTGACCACAGTTTCAGCCAAAATATCAGTGACTACTAATACAAAAAAAAACTGTGGTAACTTTGCATTAGCCACCACTAACAATAACAATTTTTAAAAATCAACACAATAGTCTGCTTACACCGTTTCAAGGAGATCCCACATTTATACAATGATTTTACAGTAATAACAGAAACAGTGATACTTTGTCAGAAACTCTGGTTAAGTTCACAATAGTACGCATCACCAGACAACAACTATCAGCTGAACAGAGGGAGGAAATCCTGCATTAACCACACTAACATGCTGTGTGAAATCCTAGAGTCAGAGCAGCCAGCGTTTACACGGTTTAGGGCACGACAGACGCGTTAATCGTGCCGTTAAGCAGGTGAATACGGTGCACGGAATTGAACATACGCTCATGAAGCCCAGCGCGAGGCTACACTGCTGTTATGAAGGGCAGCTCGCTACATTTGAGACACAGCCTCGTTGCTAAATACGAACGCTTAACACGAAGCAAAGCCCGTGAGAAGCGTGTGTTGTGTTTGAGGAGTGTTGTTTACCTTTGGCGAGCGCGACGGTGGAGTTCTCCGTGTCGATGGTGTAGAGAATGCCTTCATACCGGATCTCCGCTTTACTGATCAGACTGATCTTACTGCCGATATACGGCGTGCCGCCGCTCATCGTTACACTAACGTGCGCTAAACCGAGAGAGCTTGCCTAAAAACACAGCTGCACTTCACAGCATCAACAACGGTTTGCTGTGCGCGAGGGTGTCTGCTAATGTAATATGGCCGCCTGCATTTCAGGCCATCAGGCGGAAGTGACGTTTGACCGCCTTCATTTCGTCAGTAGCAGGGTTTCCCAACGTGTCTTCTTCTTCTTCTTCTTCTTCTTCTTCTTCTTCTTTCTTTTACTGGCAACCGCACTTAACAGTGCATTACTGCCATCATCAGGTAGCTTGGATCAGAAACATTTCCTCTATCTTCTAACATTTTCTAACCCCCCCATTACAAAGAAAAAGAAAAAATAAATACACTGGCGCTGCGTGTTCAGCTCCTCCAGTTTCCACCCCAATTCCCTTTAAATCCCAATATCCCACTATATTCTTATTTACCCTTCAGACATGCTTTCCCTTCTACCCACACTATATCAGCATCTTCTACCTCTCTATTTATACTTATCCTACATCCTCTCCATTAAACCTGTATTATTCAGAAACTGAAACAACACATGTATCGTACTATTTCCTATATCTGAGTCTAATATATTCTTTAATGTTAACTCTTTTCCCTCATTCTTCCATACTTCTTCTCTTAGCACTTCTATTTCTTCATCATAACCCTTACAATTAATAATCACATGTTCTACAGTTTCACTCTGTCCACATTTCTCACACACTCCCGTTGGATGTTTAGATATTAAATACAGGGGCGTAATTTCCACTGGGGACAGGGGGGACACGGGTTTG
>NW_015558590.1:298093-307061 GCF_001515605.1 Sinocyclocheilus anshuiensis | reverse complement strand
TGCTCGGAGTCTGCACGTTCGTGACTTACTGCCTTCTTCTTCTTCTTCTTCTTTCTTTTACTGGCAACCGCACTTAACAGTGCATTACTGCCATCATCAGGTAGCTTGGATCAGAAACATTTCCTCTATCTCTTAACATTTTCTAACACCCCCCCCCATTACAAAGAAAAAGGAAAACTAAATACACTGGCGCTGCGTGTTCAGCTCCTCCAGTTTCCACCCCAATTCCCTTTAAATCCCAATATCCCACTTTCCCTTTTCCCTTCTACCCACACTATATCAGCATCTTCTACCTCTCTATTTATACTTATCCTACATATTAAACCTGAAACCTGTATTATTCAGAAACTGAAACAACACATTTATCGTACTATTTCCTATATCTGAGTCTAATATATTCTTTCATGTTAACTCTTTTCCTTCATTCATCCATACTTGTTCTCTTAGCACTTCTCTTTCTTCATCCTAACCCTTAACAATTAATAATCACATGTTCTACAGTTTCACTCTGTCCACATTTCTCACACACTCCCGTTGGATGTTTAGATATTAAATACAGGGGCGTAATTTCCACTGGGGACAGAGGGGACACGGGTTTGAGATGCGCCTCGCCTGAAATGTAGGTGAGAGTAGGCGGCTGCAGTGAGGGGAGGAGTGGAATAAGAGCAGGCAAGACGGACAGCTCTGACCTCTCGAAGTGGAGCAGATACCAACGAGATTACTTATTTTGTTACTGTCCTCTGTGAGGGGAGGAGTGAAATAAGCGCAGTCAAGTCGGACAGTTCTGACCTCTCGAAGTGAACAGATACCAACGAGATCAAAGGCGGATATCGCGTTATTCACACTCACGTGCTGTGTTGCTAATAAACATGATATAATTTCAGTTCTGTTGCTTTTACATGTAAATAAATATGATGAACAAGACACTCAAAGTGCTTGCTATTTAATTCCATACGAAAGGTGTATTTATCATCCATTTTTACTTTAATACAAACTTGTATTTTTGATTTTTATAGAAATATGACAACAATCACATTATCTCACACAGAGATCGCACTGTCAGAGTGCTTGGGAACATTCATGCATAATTTAAATACATAATCACATGAAATCAGATAGAAAACAAAACATTTTAGAAGAGAACCGCAGCATCACAGGTGTCTGAACCAATGAGCATTAAGCTGTGACAGTCAGTCGTTTCCCATCATGCTTTTGATCAGCGCAGTCGGTGGAGTATGGCGCTCGGACGGATTCTTTAATATGACGTTGCAACATGCACTCGTCTCACTGAACGTCTCACTGACGTCTTCATTTATTTTATTTTTTTTTTGCTATTTAATCCATTCATTTTAAGACGCAGACGAGGCGTAGACGTGACGCAGACGTCACGTAAATCACGTGTGGCAGTGAAGTATGGAAGGCCAGACGTCACGCGTGATTCACGTGTAGCAGTGAAGTTTTTTTTTTAAATTTCGCTAATACGTATCATAACACGCTGCTCACACGGCTCAGTGCAGTGTGTCTATGGGGTGTGATTTAAGCACTTAAGTATGGCGAGTATTATGTGACAGGATTACCAGCCGGAGTTGACAGTCATGTACTTTTATGTGTGAGAAGGGTACGTCGCCTCCACAGACGCGTGATAAGTACGTCGTTGAGAAGTACGTCGCCTCCTATGGGGTGTACTATTATGGGGTGTGATATATGCACTTTTTGCTGATTGCTAAGCAAACTGAGAGGAGAACTAACGTGTATACGCTCGCCAGCCGTCTGGCCAAAATCCCATAGTATTCAGGCGTCAGACGTAAGATATGAGACGTTAGACGTCACGGTCACGTGTCGGAGCTGCGCTCAAACTGCGCGGAGGCGTGGCGGCGACGTAGCAAAAAAAATTTTTTTTTTTACTTTGCGTCTGGATAAACATATTCTGTTACACCAAATACACAAAATAATGATCTTTAAAAAAGCATCATATGACCCCTTTAAATATCCTGTGCATATAGCGCTTCATCGTCTATCATGAGATTTTGGCCAAGTGTATTAAACGACATGAAAAACTAAGCGCCGATATAGCTACAATAAATGTTATAACCTGTAAGTTGATAAAAAGCGTATAATGCGATGCACTTTCTGCCTCAGATGCGGCCGTTGTAATGACAGACAAAACACAGATCTCCGTCATTCGCTGGTCAAAAACCTTGTTAACTCCATTTGAGCTTGATTTTCATAAAATGTTAAGTGCAAGTGTCTGATAAAGCCACATACCAGCTCTGACGACGCAGTGTTTGATTATTATTGAAAAAAAAAACGCTTTTTCCTTTTCTATTTGTTTTATATTTCAATGCTTAGTAATGTGCAAACTCAAAACAGATCAAATTTGCAAACCCCTCTGTAGCGCCCGCAGGAGATCACAGCCTCCAGCCACCCGGAGCTGCGTGACCCACGCACAGCACTCCCTGAGCCTGAGACAGTATGCGTATCACTCACAGTGTCACTCACAAAGAGCCTCCTGATGCGGACTTTCAGCAAACTCATTACATGTGGCATAACTGTAGCTATATTCCAAAATCCAGTGAGCTGCTTTCGTAGGCATCATCATAAACGAGCTCCAGATATGAAGACCGTTTCAAAAGCTAGGTATTGTGTATTGTGTCAAATATTCTTTGTCTTGGCCATATAAGGAAGCATGCATCCTTTGTGGAGAACCCAATTTCATATTTTTTGGTACAAACTCAAAGGTACAAAATGAAGTGAGAAATAATGCTATCAAGTAATTAATTAATCATTATTAAAATTGTATAAAGAACAAGTTTCTACAAAAAATATGAAGCAGTACAATTAGTGGCGTAGCGTCTGTGTATGCAGGGTATGCAGGTGCATATGGGCCCAGCCCTTGTCCAACAGCTGTTGAGAATTCTCGGCCCGAGTCCGACTGGATACCGACTGGATACCGTGTCTTGTGCATACCTCTCTCTTCCCCATTACACAGCTATTAAAATAGTTCTGTTTTGGTTTTTAATAGCAAAGTGGTAATTTGTATTATTTGTTAATAAACCAATGTTTTCTGAGTCAATGTTGCAAAAATTAATTTGACCAACCTGACTCGCCATCTCCTCATTGGCCATTTCCTCATTGGTCGTGCCTTTAAAGAGACATTCATCTTTAGGGATTACATAATGAAAGAGTTTTTGTTTTCGATTTGAATTATTTCGTTTTAAAGTAGTAATTTAAAGCTTTCTTCTATAGATATGTTTATCATATCTGTGACTCAATTCGTTGAGTTTCGGTTCATCATTGTGAAGCCTCCTGTTCGAGGGTGCCTCCATGTCCAGCAAAGCGCGCTTCAGCTTCGACTCTCGGCACAAACGATCAGGGGTGCGTTTCCCAAAACGACGGAACTTGCGACCATAGTTGCTTTTGGGAAACGCACCCCAGATATGCGCTTAATAGCGCACATTTATCTAGGTTAAATTTTTTAATTAATATGGTGAAAAGCATGAAGTGTTTTTTTATCCATATATTTTATTTTAGGCAAGTCGTGTTTAACAGAGAAAAAAGGCAGGGGATCCAGTCGGACTCTGGGCGAGAATTCTGATAAGCTGTAGGACAAGGTCCGGCCCGTGCAGGGCACTATTCATTCCCTCGTTTCAACTAAAACTTCCCTGGGCTCAGCGGGCCCCCAAACTGCCTGGGCCCGTTCACTTCGAGAGGTCAGAACTGTCCGTCTTGACTGCGCTTATTCCACTCCCCCCCCCAACTTCTCAAACCAAAGTTACACCCTTGATTAAATGTAATGTTTTATTCAAACCTGTATGTCCCATAATTATACTTTCCTCCCTCCTATTTCTCCCACTTTTTCTACCTTTTCCCACTTTCTTTTGTATTGCACATAAATGTCCCCCTTTAGTCTCATTATCCCAATACTGTTGCTACTTTTTAATCACTTTCTCCTTTATTACTGATTTTATTTCTCTTATACTATGTGATAGCTCAATTTCTACTATTTCATCATCTACTGCTTGCTTAGCTAATTTATCTGCTTCTTCATTTCCTTTAATTCCCACATGGGCTGGAACCCACATAAACTGTACTTCTATTCTACTCTGTTTTAACTCAAAGAGATTTTGAAGGATTTCCATTATTAAATCTGGCCTTGATTCTGATTTTTGGTTATCAATACTGACTATTGCTGAATATGAATCTGAACAAATGACCGCATTTTGTATTTCTCTTTCCTTAATTAGTTGTACTGCTAGCAGAATAGCCATCAATTCACCTGTATATACTGACAGTTGATCACTTATTCTAGCTTTTTTCTTCATCAGTAACTTTGGCACATTAACTGCCACTCCTACTCTCCCTCTTTTTTTGGAGGCATCTGTGTATATCCGTATATTATTTCCATACATAAGTCCTAAATACTCCTTTGCTCTCATTACTTCCATCTCATTACTTCCTTCTCTCTGTCTTATCTTCAGTAATGTTAAATCTACTACTGGCTGAGGAAGAATCCATAAGGGGTTATGTGGATACATTACTCTTGGTATACATCTATAATTGTTTATCCCCATCTCCTTAATATCTTCTTCTACAACCCATCCAAAACTCTTATGTTTATTCATTCCTTGTTCCCAACATATTCCTAGTATTTTCTTTGTTGGATGTACCTGACTCTGACTCATCCTGACTCTTAAGTTTTGTCCAATATACAGCCATTAACTGTTGCCTTCTAATATAAAGCGGCATTTCGTTTATCTCTACTTGCATTGCTGCAATAGGTGTTGTTGGATATGCCCCACAGCAAATTCTCAATGCTTGCGCTTGAATTCTGTCCAATTTCTCTAACTGAGATTTTGCAGCCAGCCCATATGCTATACTTCCATAATCTACCACAGATCTTATCATTGCTATATAAACTGTTTGAAGCGCCCCTCTATCTGCTCCCCACTCTTGTCCTGCCATACATTTCATTACATTTAAAACTCTTTTACACTTACTCACTATCTTATCAATATGTTCTTTCCATGTAAGTCTAGTATCCAGCCACATTCCTAGGAATCTAATTGATGTTACTCGTGCCATATCTTTGTTATATATTCTTAACTTCCATTCACTGTCTACTTTCTTATTAGAAAATATAATAGTTTGTGACTTCTCCACAGAAAACTTAAATCCCCATTTGTATGACCATTTAACTACCTCATCCACAGCCTTCTGCATTTTCCCCATATTGAACTTATTGTTTCTTCCTCTGAACCACAAAGCCCCAACAGTGATCTTCCAATACTCCTATCCACCTTACTAAACATATCATTTATCATTATTATAAAAAGCACTGGACTTATTACACTACCCTGAGGAGTGCCATTTTCTATTATTCCTTGAGATGATATAGAGTCTCCTACTCTCACTCTTATTACTCTTTGTTTAAGGAAGTCACTAATCCAATTAAACATTCTTCCCCCTACCCCCATCTCCTGCAATTTTATCATCAAACCCTCTCTCCATAACATGTCATAGGCTTTCTCAATATCGAAAAACACGGCAGTTACTGATTCTTTATTTGATAGAGCCTTCTTTATTTCCGCTTCCAAACACATAACCGGATCCATAGTTCCTCTTCCTACCCTAAATCCACTTTGATAAGGTGATAATTTTCCATCTTTTTCCAAAAAATAAACTAGTCTGTCTGTTATCATTCTCTCCATCACTTTCCCTAAATGAGATGTAAGGGCTATTGGTCTATAATTAGCCGGCTTACTTGGATCCTTCCCTGGTTTCCTTATTGGCAATACCAGTGCCTCTTTCCAACTTTGTGGTAGTACCCCCATTTCCCAAACTTTATTATAGAATTCTAACATTACTCTCAATGATTCCTCACTTAACTGCTTGATCATATAATAGCTGATTTCATCTTGACCAGGAGTAGTTTCTCTCATTCTCCTCAGCGCTCGTTTTAGTTCCGTCATTCCAAATGGGACATCCATTATATTATCTCTTTCCTCTCTTTTGTCCAATAGATGAGGATGCTCTTTTAATATTTCCTCCCTTTCCCTCTTAAATTCTTCAGTCAGATTTTCCGTACTGTTTACTTTTATAAATGTATTACAAAACATTTCTGCTTTCTCACTGTTTTCTACTGCTATGACTTCCCCTTCATTTAAAACAGGATATTCTATCTCCTTCCTTATTCCATTCATCCTTCTGATCATATTCCATACCTCTTCTAGTGATGTACTTTTCCCTATTCTGTCACAGAAATCTCTCCAATGTTGCCTTTTTGCCCTTCTTACCACCTCTTTTACTTTTGCTTGTTCTCTCTTATATTCCATTAAATCTTGATAGTTATGCATTCTTCTTACTTTCTTGTATGCTCTCCTTTTCCTTCTAATAGCTTCATCACACTCCTTATTCCACCATGGTACCATTTTTGTCTCTCTTCTTCCTTTACTCTTAGGAATATTACTTACTGCTGCATTTTTCATGACCCCTATAATTTTCTCACTTATAGCTTCTATGTCATCTCCATTTCTTACTTCATTTATGTCTAAACCATCCTCCACCATTTCCACATACTCAGTCCAGTTAGCTTTCTCATATTTCCATCTCCCTTCTCTTCTCTCATTTCTTTCTACACAATTATTCATACACATCTCAATCAAAATTGGAAAATGATCACTGCCTATAGTATATTTCCTTAATACCTTCCAGTTAATTATTCCCCCTAACCTACTTTTTGTTAGAGTTAAATCTAACACCGCTTCTTGACCTGTTCTCATGTCTATTCGTGTACCTCCCCTATCATTCAAACAGATCAAATTCCTCTCATCCATTAATTCTTCAATCACCTGCCCGTTTTTGTCAATTACACTTCCTCCCCACATACTACTATGGGCATTAAAATCCCCACACCAGATCACCCTCTCTCTACTTTGCCCTTCTATCTTCATCATCTCTTCCAATGCCATTTGTCTGCATGGATTGTAAAAATTAATTATTACAACACTCTTGTCATCCTTCCATACCTCAACCACCACATATTCCATTTCTCTTCCTTTCCCCACCATTCTATGCTGTATTTCAGACTTAATGAAAGTAACACACCCACCACCATTTCCCTCTTCCCGGTCTCTTCTCACAGATACATATCCTTTAATTACAAAATCAAATTTAGGTTTCAGCCAAGACTCTTGTACACATATGACATCTGGCTTTTCCTCCATCTTATTTAGATAACCCTTAAATTCCAATCCATTAGCCACCAAGCTCCTAGCATTCCATTGTAATATTACTAACATCAAGATTATTGTCCATCCCATGATTCTTGACTAGGCTGTATTTCTGAAGTTAGACCATCTCTAACCATTTCCCATGTTAGCCCTTTAATATCCAGGAACCTCTCTGCTGCTCTCACTATTATCTGTATCTTTTCTGTTCTTCTTTCAGTCTGCGCTGAACAATTTATGACCTCTGCCATGAATAACACAAAACTCTTTTTACTTACTATCATTGTGTCATCCGATATACTGCTTCTCTTTGCCTCATTTCTGGTTTGATCTCTCCATTCCTCCTTCTCCTCACTCTCTTTCTTTTTCCTTGAGTCCACTTTTTTAACTGCTTCCGCATATGACAGCTTATTTCCATCTCTTTCCTTTTGAATTTCTACTGCCCTCTTTCTAACTTCACATCCTCCATATGCCACATTATGGGCCCCACCACAATTACAACATTTTGCTTCCACATTCCTTTCACATTTTCCATACTCATGTTCTTCCCCACAATGTGCACATCTCTTTTTGGCTCTGCATACACTTGCAATATGACCATATCTCTGGCAGTTATAACATCTCAGTGGAGCACGCACATATTCTCTCACCTTAAAGCTAACATATCCAATCATCACTTTACTTGGTAACATTCCACTACTTTCAAAGCGCAACATTACAGAAAGACTTTCTTCCTTATTACCTTCCCTATTCCTTTGCAATCGCTTTGCTTCAATTACATTTCCTCCTTTTATATTCCTCTTCAGCTCTATCATAATGACCTCCAATGGTACCCCTGTAATTACTCCGCATATCCATGATTTTCCACCCGCTTGCTTACAACTTGAAATCTCTTGTTTACACACAACCTTCATTTTCATCACTTTATCCCTCTGTTCCTCATTATCACATATTACCATCAATGCTCCATCCTGAATGCAATCTCTCCTGATTGTTTCCTCAACTCATTTGTTAATTCAATTGGGTTTACTCCTTTTACTCCATGCCCCTCTTTAAATCTCACAATCATTTTTATTTCCTCTCTCCTTCCACTTATTAATTCCCTTTCACTATCCTCATCTATAATTACTGACTCCTCTTCATTATCTTTCTTCCTCTTTTTATTTGTTTTTCCTACACTTTTTATTCTCCCTCCTTCTACCTGTGACCAACCCGTCTCCATTTCATCTTCAATCTCAGAATCATCAATCCTATCTTTTGTTTCTGATCCAACTTCCTCTTTTTTTTCCCACGATTTCCCCATCTTTTTCTTCTTCTTAATATTATAACTTCTATGCTTATCAAAACTCAGTATGAGTTATTTGAATCACACTCAAAACTTTTCCGTTGCTCCGATCTGAATACACCTGCTTCCAAAATGGCGATCCTGTCCGGAAACTCCTCCTCCGCTCCTTCCTTCCCTCTCAGCTCGAAGTCAATCCGCTGTGCCAGTTTGAAACATAGACTGTATAAAAACAAGACTGTATAAAAACATGGACGTAGTGTCCGTGACGTCACCCGTAGATTTCCGAAGAGCGTTTTTGAATCTCAAAAGTGGGCGGAGGCAGCGCGTCACCGCGCGTCACTCCCAGATAATCGAAAATGGGCAAAGAGGCGGGAGCAGGTTGGTGAAGCCACGCCCACCTAGCTCGACGGTGGTGACAGCAGCGGCAATCCACCTGTCACTCAAGTGGCCACGCCCT
>NW_015558590.1:259253-284420 GCF_001515605.1 Sinocyclocheilus anshuiensis | reverse complement strand
TTCTTTCTTTTACTGGCAACCGCACTTAACAGTGCATTACTGCCATCATCAGGTAGCTTGGATCAGAAACATTTCCTCTATCTCTTAACATTTTCTAACCCCCCCCCATTACAAAGAAAAAGAAAAAATAAATACACTGGTGCTGCGTGTTCAGCTCCTCCAGTTTCCACCCCAATTCCCTTTAAATCCCAATATCCCACTATATCCTTATTTACCCGTTAGATATACTTTCCCTTCTACCCACACTATATCAGCATCTTCTACCTCTCTATTTATACTTATCCTACATTCTCTCCATTAAACCTGTATTATTCAGAAACTGAAACAACACATTTATCGTACTATTTCCTATATCTGAGTCTAATATATTCTTTAATGTTAACTCTTTTCCTTCATTCATCCATACTTGTTCTCTTAGCACTTCTCTTTCTTCATCATAACCCTTACAATTAATAATCACATGTTCTACAGTTTCACTCTGTCCACATTTCTCACACAATCCCGTTGGATGTTTAGATATTAAATTTTATTCATTATTCAAACCTGTATGTCCCATAATTATACTTTCCTCCCTCCTATTTCTCCCACTTTTTTTCCCACTTTCCACTTTCTTTTGTATTGCATATAAATGTCTCCCTTTAGTCTCATTATCCCAATACTGTTGCCACTTTTTAATCACTTTCTCCTTTATTACTGATTTTATTTCTCTTATACTATGTGATAGCTCAATTTCTACTATTTCATCATCTACTGCTTGCTTAGCTAATTTATCTGCTTCTTCATTTCCTTTAATTCCCACATGGGCTGGAACCCACATAAACTGTACTTCTATTCTACTTTGTTTTAACTCAAAGAGATTTTGAAGGATTTCCATGATTAAATCTGGCCTTGATTCTGATTTTTGGTTATCAATACTGACTATTGCTGAATATGAATCTGAACAAATGACTGCATTTTTTATGCAATAAAATATAAATGCATATAACTGATGATATAGAGTCTCCTACTCTCACTCTTATTACTCTTTGTTTAAGGAAGTCACTAATCCAATTAACTGTTCTGGAACAGTGTTGTAAATACAACTTAACCACTGATTTCTAGTCATGTCCTCTTTTGGAAGACAAAAAAAGTAGTTTCGCTTTCACAACGAAACAGCGTCACACACGGCGGGCTTGAGTGAGCAGAGGTGGCAGCTAGAGTGAGGAACGGCCGGAGGGCTAGAGTGAGGAACGACCGGTGGATTCGACGAAGGAGCGTCTGGCGGGCTTGCAGCAACCACATGTGACGACCCTGGGCTGGACTCCGCTTCATCCAGGGTGAAAGCCGATCTGGCGATCCACAGCGAAGTTGATGTATTTCCTCAGCGACCAGCACGGATCAGCTCCAGGCATGACGAAGCGGATATCGTCCTCTTTTGGAAGGCCAAACAAAGTAGTTTCGCTTTCACAACGAATCACACAGCGCGTTCACGACATGGCGGCAGCAACAACTACAGCGAGAATAAAAGTTACGCCTTCTTTCTTTGCGTGAACATTTGGGCGGCGTTATGCAAATTTTACCACATCGTGACGTAGCTATGTGGGGGCGTGTTAGAACGAGCCGTTTTAGGCAGGTGTGGTTGACTCTTAACTTTTATAAAGACTCTCTTTGGATTTGAGACTTTAATCTTTACAGATATTCTTTATGCACTAAGAGCTTGTAACACTCCAAAAAGAAAGGAAAACTTGAAATCACATCATATGACCCCTTTAAAATACATATTAATTTAGCAGACGCTTCTATCCAATGAGACTTAGCTACAAATGAGGAATACGACAAGCAATAAAATATTAATACAAGTTATTATTATTATTATTATTATTATGTGGACAAATTATTTCAATTCTCTACCATCATTATTGCCATTGGACCGACTGAGTTTATAATTGAGAAGTGAAAATATTCTAATAGTTATCGAGTTATTATTATTATTATTATTATTGATGGAAACCATGTTGTAGTATTTTTTTTTAATTACACACACACACATCATTATCATCATGTGTCTGTGTATTGAAAGCAATGGAGTAGGACCCTGACTGTCAAAAAGAAGAAGAAGCAGAAGAGGAGGAGGAGGAGGAGGAAGAAGAACGCTAAAGGGTTTGAGTTAAAAAGAAATTGAGGTAATTAAAAAGTGACGCCCAAGGGTCCTGACCAAGCATCAATGTCAGTGAGAACGCGTTGCTTTCATTGTGTGCTGTTCCTGTAAAAGAACCTGTTGTTCTTTACGGGTCATGTTGCATAATGTGGCAGAGCTGCATTCCATTTTATAAAAGAAAGGGAAATGAAAAATAATACTCACAAACAGTTGGAAAGCATAGAAATGTTAACCTACCTGGAGCTAAAATGTTTTTATTTTCATAAGTGAGCAGAAATCTATATTGTGAGGTAAGTAATAAAATACTAGAATGATAGATTTTTTACGCAATTTATGTAACATACTGTAGTCATGTACTGTAGTTATGTTATGTGAAATTATTCAACCCTCCAGAGACCAGAGAACGTAAGCTTTTCTGAAGATCCAGATTTTTGTTCCCCCGCAGTTCATTCAGTGGCATATTAAAAGTGATCATGTAAAAATGTAATATTTTAGAGTTAAAGGATTTTTTTTTTTTTTGTAATACATCTATGTCATAATTATTCAACCTCTGTTCAACAGTGCTGTTTTTTAAGTCACTGATTTCTATGGTAGGGCACAAAATTGTGTTAAAACACAATTGAAAAGCCTTTGAAAAGTCTATAACAAAACTTAAGCTGTTACGCATACATTGAAGTAGCTGTTATCAGGCAAAGATTGTGATGCCTTCCATGCACAGACTGACGCTTAATGATCATTGGACTTTCCTGCAGGACAACCATCCCATAGAGTATATCTCCAAATATAGTGAGGCTTGGTTCAGTTATACAATATTCTTGAGTGGAGAAAAAGAGTCAATGTGAAAATCAAAGATTATCAGTGATCTGGAAACGTTTGCATATGAGCTATGTGCCAAGATTCCAGTAGAAAGGCGACAGAAGCTTGTAAGCAACATTTACTGGAGGTTATAAGGAGTACAAAACGCTCTACAATGTTTTGGGGGTTGAATACTTTTGTACATGAATGTTGAGAGCCAATTTGCTTTTTTCCCCCATTTATTTTTTAACAACTTTATGTCATTCAAATGTGTATTATTAAACATTTTATTTACTGATGCCTTGGTTGAAACAGTAACAGAATGTCTTGCAGGTCAAAGGGGTTGAATCATTTTGATTGCAATTTGTATGTTTTTTTCCAGGGGGGGGAATCTGTCACGTTAAAACAAATCAGTTCTTAAAGACTTCATGTCACTGATAATTTTATTTATATCAGTGTATATCTATTGTTGCAGGCTGAAGAATGTTTGGTTCACTAACTAGTCATTCAAATACTAAAATGAGCGTGGACAGAGGCCTTGCTATTGAACTGGCTGATTTAAGGTTTGTATGTTTCCTGTTTATTTATTTGATTGTATTTGCACTCGAATCGACTCAACATATATATAAAATGCATTATGCTAGCTTTCGGTTCTATGTTTTAAATGATTATTATTTTAAAGCCTGAAGAAGCCAGATGAATCTGCTTCACTGGGACAGAGTTACATGGGGAATGAGTCCATGTGTCCTCGGTTAACCCTGAAAGAGAAACACAGGTGAGATCATAGGGCTGATAAACAGGGTGGATATTGCCACAAACAATGAAATCTTATCCCCATTAAAACATTTCTTCATTTTAGGTTGATTAATCATGAGGACTCTGACTTCTCTCTGCCCAGCGGTTTGTCAATGAAAAGCGAGCAGTCAATGCGTAATCCTTTCAACTACAGCGGAGAAGCAATCCCTACAGAACTAAAGTATGCTAGCAACAGCCTGTTTCTGTTAACATCAAGGATATAACAGTTTTTGACGCATTTATATATTCGTTTTAGTCTTTAAAGTAGTCTTTTATTCTACAAATGTGTCTAGCTCACTCGCTGAGCAAATTGTGTTGGGGAAGAGTTTTGCATCACAAGAAACCTGTTGGCCTAACATGTACACATCTGACTATAAGATAAATTGCTCGAGATGCACAGAAATTAATTAGTTTCATGAAAAGATGTCGAACAATAAAGTTTATTTAACATTATCAACAAATATGAATAATGTTTTAAAATAATTGTTGTCATGTCGTCCCAAACCCGTAGAATGTTTTTTTTTTTTATTCTGTGGAACACCAAAGAAGACATTCTGAAGAATGTTTAAACTGCAAGTCTTTTCAACACAACAAAAGCAGACAGAAACCAGCCCAGTCTCCTAAAAAAAAAAAAAAAAGGAGAAAACTTTTTAACAACTTGGTGATTTTGTATCAGTCTGTATAACTTGATTCATAAAAATATGTATTATTTAAAAAAATAAATAAGTAAATACAATAAACATGAAAATCAACTTATAAACCTAACACTCAGTAGTGGGGTATAAGCAAATCATACCAAAAAAAAAAAAAAAAATGTTTGAATGAGTTCATACAATTTTGCTACCAATTTAAAAAAAAAAAAAAAAAATTGAGACCTTGTCATAAATGGAAAATTGCACAACCCTGGTTTGAATATTGGGGTAACCTGGTTATTTCTGCATTTTTTCAAGTGCCGCTTACTGTATGCTTAACAGCATTTTTCAAAACCATCTTGAGCCTAAGCTGACTGTAGAGACCAATGGCTTGTTCCACTGGTTTCTACAGTGTACTTAGGCTTAAGGTACTTTATTTTTATTTATTTTTTTATCATGATTGCATATGCACTTTATTCAGCCCACAACATATGCGCTTTGACAGAAACATATGAATGTATATATTTATTTATTTATTTATTTATAGCTTGAACAAGCCAAATAATACTGCTTTACCAGGACCAAGTCATGTGTCTCTGGGGAATCCATCTATGTCTTCCCCGTTATCCCTTCAGGAAGAAACCCCTGAACGCAAGTGAGCTCACAGACCTCTTATAAACATACCGATTCTGCCTCAAACAAGTATGTTATAAAAATTCACTTCTTTTGGAATATTTCTATATTTCAGGTTGGTTGAGTTTAAGCAGTCGATGGATTATCCTGTCGACTTCAGCAGAGAATCACTCCGTACAGAACTGAAGTATGTTGGCAATTTGTTAAACAATTATATGCATAAAAGTTTGCTTTTAATGCATTTACATATTTAAATTTGCCTTCAGAAAGGAGTGTCTGCCTTACTCGCAAATTCTTTCTTTTTCTTTCTTTCTACTGCTTGTTCACTGTGCACATGAAAATAACACACACTTTACCTTTAACAAAAATTTGTTAAATGCCGGGTTCAGACTACACAATATTTTTGTCGTCACGATAGTCACTGTGTCAGATTACACGATTTTGACTCCTAAAATCTTGTCGTGTCATGGACAAGAAACATGTCAGACTACACGTTGCTTCCCGACCATTCATCGCGTGCCGTGTTTAACGACGCGCGTGATGTCATCGAGAAGGCGGAACTAGCGACTGACTTCCGAAAACAAGAGTGTAAACATTGCTGAAGCGCTTCCGCTATAGTTCGCCAGCATTTTTCTTTCTTTGTTCTGTCGTGGTAGTCCCTCGATGACATATCATACAGGCAGGAGTACTGTTGCCACAGCTCCACGAACCTGTCCTCCATCTCATAATTCCACCTAGCAGCACCATCATCTCTCTTTCGTTTCGCCATGTTTGAAACCTGTGTATGAAAGAGCTTCTGTGCTACTATTGGTCAATGTCACCAATGTGACAGAACTCGTCGTGGACGACGGAAAAAAAATTAAACATGCTAGTCTTTCTGTCGTGATGTTGTGAAGCATCGCAGACGCGGAATCGGTTGTCGTCCACTATGACACACTACACGTGCTGAAACGATGGAATCTTGCGTCCCGACGCCCGTTGTCGTTTACGAATCCGCACTACACCCTACGTCAAACAAATCGTGGCAAAATCGGGCTAAAATCGTGTAGTCTGAACCGGGCATAACATTATCAACAAAACCTAATATCGCAACTTTAAATTAAACATTAAATGCATAGTTTGCATTTACATATGTATTTTGTCTTTCAGAATTCAGCAGAAGGAATCAAGGTCAAACGTTCTAAATGGTATTAATTTCAATAGTGTCATATTAATTTTTATATTTAGCAAGATCCATTCATTTTTTATTCTAACTATGTCAAACTTCACAGAAGATCTGATGGGGACATATCAGTATAAGAGGATGCTGAGGAACAGGTGTCAGTGTATATTTGAGGGGAATGAAGAGCACAGCGGCCCCTCTCTGCTTAACAACATTTATACAGAGCTCTATATCACTGATGGTGGAAGCAGTGAGCACACCAGTGAACATGAAATCAGGCAGATCGAGACAGCATCTAAACATCCAGCCACATGGGACGCACCAATCAAGGCTAATGATATCTTTAAAGCTTCTCCCGAATCTGCTAAACAAATCCGAACTGTGCTAACCAAAGGAATCGCTGGCATCGGGAAAACAGTGTCTGTGCAGAAGTTCACACTGGACTGGGTTGAGGAAAGAGCCAACCAGGACGTCTGCATGATATTTCCACTCCCTTTTCGTGAAATGAATGGAATTAAAGAAAAGAAAATTAGTCTGATACACATTCTTGAGTGCTTCTTCAATCTAAAAACAAATCCAGAAGTGTTACACTCAAATAAATACAAGGTAGTCTTTATCTTGGATGGACTTGATGAATGTCGGTTTCCTCTGGATTTCCAAAACCACAGGAGCTGCTCCAGTGTGACAGAATCCGTCTCAGTCGGTGTCCTACTGACAAACCTTATCTGTAAGAACTTGCTTCCTTCTGCTTTAGTCTGGATAACCTCACGGCCAGCTGCAGCAGGTCAAATACCGCCTGACCTCATTGACCGTGTGACCGAGGTACGAGGTTTCAATGACTCCCACAAGGAAGAGTACTTCAAGAAAAAAATAAGTGATCCAGACTTGTCCTCCAGGATAATCTCACAATTGAAGTCTTCAAAGGTCCTTCACATCATGTGCCACATCCCAGTGTTCTGTTGGATATCAGCTACAGTTCTCGAAAGAATATTTCGTGATTCGGAGAGTGGTGAAATTCCCAAGACCCTCACGCAAATGTACACACACTTCCTGATGTTCCAGATCAAGCATGGGAGTCATAAATACGATGATAATTCCAAAGCCCGTTTGAAGTGGGATAACCAGACCACATTGTTGCTTGGAAAGCTGGCATTCCAACAGCTTGAAATGGGTAATTTATTGTTCTATGAAGAAGATTTGAGGGAATGTGGCATTGAACTCGATGTTGCATTGGTTTATTCAGGAGTTTGTACCCAAATCTTCAGAGAAGAGTCAGGTCTGCTTCAGGAGAGGGTCTTCAGTTTCATACATGCAAGTATACAGGAGTTTCTGGCTGCTTTGTATGCATTTCTTATGTTTGTCAACTATAAAAGAAATGTCCTCAGTCAGACGACAAATGCTAAAATCATAAGTACTTTCAAAAAAACCCCAATGCATGCATTTCTGAAGTGTGCTGTGGATAATGCTTTAGCAAGCGACAATGGACATTTGGACCTTTTCCTTCGCTTCTTGTTGGGACTGTCCCTTGAGTCCAACCAGGCTCTTCTTCAGGGACTCCTGACTGAGGTGTTAAGCGATACTCAAAGCAGCATGAAAACGACTGAATATGTCAAGGAAAAAATCAGGGACCACCCTTCAGCGGAGAAGGCAGTAAGTCTTTTCCATTGCCTAAGTGAGCTGAAAGATGATTCTTTGGTTGAGGAAGTGCAGGACTTCATAAATTCACATGGTTTTAGTGGTGGAACACTGTCTCCTTCACGCTTTTCTGCTTTGGCTTACATACTGCTGACATCTGCTGAAGAACTGGATGTGTTTGACTTGTCAAAGCTCATTCATCCGAGCATGACCTCAAATGAGGGACTGTTGAGATTGCTGCCAGTCATCAAAACATCCCGATCAGTCATGTAGGTATCTCACTGGTTATGCCAGGAACGTACTCTACCCAAGTATGCAAACATTGATGTGAATGCTTAGTCAGCATATTCCAAGAACACAGTACTTACCTAACCTGCTTTTGTTTTTCCTTTTAGTTTGAGGTGTTGTAATGTGACAGATAAAGGCTGTTCAGGCCTGGCCTCTGTTCTTAGTTCAAGTCTCTCATGTCTGAGAGAACTGGATTTGACTTCCAACAATCTTCAGGATGCAGGAGTAAAACAACTTGCTGCCGGACTGGGGAATCCTCAGTGTAAACTAGAGACTCTGAGGTAGGAAGTAGACTGTGATTCCTTGGTATGTAATGTCAAAAAGACGTACGGTATCAAAAAATGCCAATTGCTATTGTTAACTGCCAAATTACAAACATAAAAAATAAACACAAATGGGACAATTTAGAAATACAGTTTAGAGTTATACAGTAAGATAGCTCAGATAATTTGGTCTTCGACTGGCTACCCGTCCATGGGGTTTTACACAGTTTATCCTAAGATATGCTGAAATAGACTTTTGGCTGTTTTGAGACATTTTTGAGACCTCTAGAAGACTTTAAGATTACTCTTTCCTTTTTCTCAGACGAATCATTTTGAAACAGAAAACTGAAATGAAGTTCCCATTTGCTCTACAATGAATCAAATTACTGTGTAGAAGAAACAACAAACATATTTAATTTGTGATTTTTCTTTTCTTTCCTGTGGTTGTAGACTTTTCAACTGCAGAATCGGTGAAAACGGCTGTGCTTCTTTGGCCTCAGCTTTGAGGTCAAACCCAGCTCACTTAATTGAGCTTGATATGACGCACAACATGCCGCATGATACAGGTGTGAAAATGCTTTCTGATGTGCTAACAGATAAGAGCTGTAAACTGGAAACACTAAGGTGAGTTCTAATATGTAATAAGTGGGCACTAAAATATATAACTTACACTTTCTACTGGGTTTATTCTACAGTACTGTTATACATTTTAAAACAGCTTGGGTCCTTTCAAAATCTTTCAAAAAAGTGTTTTTTTGTGGATAATCAAATAGCACGTTCTTAATCATGTTATGTAACTACAAATAAATTAAGAAAAAAAAACGTAATTAATTAATATTGCGAAGAAGCAATGCCAGAAAAGAACTCCCCATTAAAAGATAATGTTTGCATTTAATTTCTAGGTATTTTAACCTTTATGACAGCACATTTTGTTCTCACTATCTTTTTATGTCAAATAGTTATTTTAAAAAAATTTGACAACTTGGTTTTGATAACTTATTCAATTCAATTCACGTTTATTTGCATA
Source organism: Sinocyclocheilus anshuiensis (assembly GCF_001515605.1). NCBI lineage: Eukaryota > Metazoa > Chordata > Actinopteri > Cypriniformes > Cyprinidae > Sinocyclocheilus > Sinocyclocheilus anshuiensis. The sequence continues at coordinate 275,053 of NW_015558590.1, read as the reverse complement.
GCGCTTTTTTGCAATTCAAATCATTGCAAAGCAGCTTCACAGAAAATGAAAGTTTCTACATTATATTTATGAATAGCTTATCTTATGATTATGGTGATTATGTCTAGGTGATGTCCATATGGCAGAAATAAACAGTAAAATCATTCAGTTAGTTAATGACATGCATTCAAACGGATAGTAAAAACAATCAACAGCAATGATTATATGTTTGGTAGTTTTGTATGTTGGATCAGGGTTGGCATCATCTGAGGTCCTCTGAGGGGTTGACATAATCTCTTCTCAGGTGTTTGGTCATCTCAGATCTTCATAAGGGTTGGATTCAGGCTGAAGCTTCTGTAATTCCTAGTTACCTCGGGATGCCAATCCCGTGGCAGAAACAGAGAAGCAAATAGAGAAAAGTTAGCGTAGCTGCTGTTCAAGCAAAACATGATAAGATACATTATAAGAATGCTTGGCTAAAAAGATTTAATCTTTAATCTAGATTTAAACAGAGAGTGTGTCTGAACCCTGAACGTTATCAGGAAGGCTATTCCAAAGTTTGGGAGCCAAATGTGAAAAATCTCTACCTCTTTTAGTGGACTTTGCCATCCTAGGTACCACCAAAAGTCCAGAGTTTCGCGACCTTGTGGAGCGTGATGGATTGTAGCGTGGTAGAAGACTAGTTAGGTACGCAGGAGCTAAACCATTAAGCGCCTAAAAAGTAGGTAGTAATATTTTGTAACTGACACGGAACTTAATAGGTAGCCAGTGTAGAGTCTGTAAAATTGGGGTAATATGATTATATTTTCTTGATCTAGTAAGAACTCTAACAGCTGTCTTTTGGACTACCTGTAGCTTGTTTATTGAAGATGCAGGAGGAAGAATGCTGTTTTTGTAACATGTGAAATATGATTTTCAAAAGACAAGTTGCTGTCTAATATAAATCCCAAATTTTTGACTGTAGAGGAAATAACAGTACACCCGTCTAGTTGCAAATTGTAATCTAAGAGATTCTGTGTACTGTTTTTTGGTCCAATACGTAATATCTCTGTCTTATTTGAATTTAATAGGAGAAAATTATTGGTCATCCAATTTTTTTAATTTTTAACACACTCTGTTAGCTTAGATAATTTAGAAGTTTCATCTGGTCTGTCAGGGTTTGGCAAGGGAGGATCCAGATGCGGAATGACCAGGGGAACAAAGTTTATTAACAACAGGGGAACAAAGTTTATTAACAGAACTGGGAACACAAAAGGATGAGGCAGGCAGACAGTCCACACAATAGGCCAGGGCACACGACAGGGGAAACAGGCTGGCCGAGGACGGAGAAACTCCAGACTCTGTGGCAAAGGAGACTAGGTAGAATCCCAAGGAACCACAGGCTTGGCACTGGGGTAGTAACTCTTGAAGCACCAGAATGTCTGTCAGGCCAGAAGAAGCGGTGACCAGGGAGGACTCAGGAAACAGGGCAGGAACCAATACGAAAAACACACACAAAGACAAGACAACAAGAGAGACAAGAGATAACACAGATCAAAAGTAAAGACTTGCAAAAAACGATGACTAGGGAGGGAAAACTAAATACTAGAAATAATTAACTGGAACCGAACAAAAGGCAAAAAACAAAACCAAACTAGACTGGATGAAATACACTGAAAAGCAAACTCTAACAAGACCAATGATACTAGCTAGGAGCAAGCACAAAAAACGGCCGCAAAACAAACCAGCAAAGACAAGCGGGAAGATGAGCACAATATAAGGGAGCAGAGCACACGAGGATCAGGTGAACACAATCAGACAAACAAGGACAGGCGTGGACCCTGACACTGGTCTTGTTGAAATATATAGCTTAGTATCATCAGCATAACAATGGAAACTAATCCCGTATTTTATAATAATATTACCAAGGGGCAACATGTATATTGAAAACAGCAGAGGGCCTAAGACAGATCATTGTGGCACTCCATACTTTACTGGTGATAATTGAGATGACTCCCCGTTTAAATAAAAAAAGTGATAATGGTCGGACAGGTAGGATCTAAACCATCCCAAAGCCTGCCCTTGAATGCCCGTATAGTTTTGTATTAGATCTATGAGATTGTCATGATCTATAGTGTCGAACGCAGCTCTAAGATCAAGTAAAACTAGCAATGAGATGCAGCCTTGGTCTGACGCAAGAAGCAAGTCATTTGTAATTTTAACAAGTGCAGTTTCTGTGCTATGAGGAGGCCTGAAACCTGACTGAAATTCTTCATAGATATAATTTTTTGCAGGAAGGAGCATAATTGAGTAGACACAACGTTTCAAAAATTTTAGACATAAAAGGAAGATTTGAAATGGGTAATTTGCCTGTTGACTAGGATCTAGTTGTGGTTTCTTAATAAGTCCTATAGTTGTAAAGCACTGCAGTTTTATTTATTTATTTTCTTTGGGGGCCGATAAATGAATCTGAATTACAAGACACTCTCGATTCTACATTTGTTATTGTATTTCTGATGTTATCTATTTTTTTAGAGAAGAAATGCATAAAGTCATTACTACTAAACTGTGAGGGAATATTTAGATCAGGTGACGTCTGATAATTTGTTAATCTAGCCCCTGTGCTAAATAAAAACCTTGGATTGTTTTGGTTATTTTCTATGAGTTTGTGGATATGCTCGGCCCTGGCAGCTTTTAGAGCCTGTCTATAGCTGGACATACTGTTTTTCCAAGCAATTCTAAAAATTTCCAAGTTAGTTTTTTAGTCCATTTTTGTTCAAGATTATGAGTTTCTTTCTTGAGAGAATGGATATTAATGTTGTACCATGGCGCAGTACGGTTTTCTCTAACCTTTTTTAATTTGATGGGGGCAACAGCTTCTAATGTATTAGAGAAGATAGTGCCCATGTTGCTAGTCATTTTGTCTAGTTCATGAGCATTTATGGGTACACAGAGCATTTGAGACAAATCAGGCAGGTTATCTGTGAATCTATCTTTGGTGGTTGGAACAATAATTCTACCCGGACTATAACATGGAGCCATATAGTTAATATCACTAATACGCAGCATGCACGATACAAGGTAGTGGTCAGAAACATCATCACTTTGAGGTACAATATCTGTATTAGTAAGATAAATTCTGTGCAATATAATTAAATCTAGAGTATTATTAAAACGATGCGTGGGCGCGGTGACATTTTGCTTGACCCCAAAAGAGTTTATTAAGTCTGTAAATGCAAGTCCTAAAGCATCATTTTAATTTTAGATTTTGACCTCACTATTCGGGGAACAGACACCGTCTTTATAAATTGGACAACACAAGAATTTTTATCATTTGAGTGGGTGGAACAAAAGCCATCATATAAGTTATTTGAGAATTGGCACGAACATGAAGTAATTTACAGTGGTGGCCAAAATTATTAGAACACTAGTATTTTCACCAGCTAAAAATGGTTTTAAGCAGAGGCGGACAGTAACTAAGTACATTTACTTGAGTATTGTACTTAAGTACACTTTTTGAGTATCTGTACTTTACTTGAGTATTATTTTTTCTGGGAACTTATGACTTTAACTTCACTACATTTGAAAGACAAATATTGTACTTTTCACTCCACTACATTTCTATGAAGGTCCTCGAAGTAGAAAGTCGTTAGCAGCTTTGAAAGTCAGTGGGTGATTTCTTTCTTCTCTAAAAACTGTCTTTTTTTCAGACAGTTTATCAGTAATCACTCTTGTAGGTATACATGAAGTGATTTCCCAGCATTTTTTGAACACTGACCAGTTCCAAATGTGATATTTATTTACAACAATAATAATAAATTAATATTGTGGTATATATTAGACACAATATTGTCTGATTTTGCTAAATTGTGTAAGTGAAAATATTACCTATAAAGCCACAGAAGAACTGTTGTGCGTCTCCTAATAAAACACAAAAGGTGTTTGACTGAAGCAGCACTGCATAGACTGTTCTGTGTGTGACATCAAAATACAGCAAGAGCGATTAGACAGCATTTTTAAAAATTGTGTTTTGATGTCAAATAAGTCTTGCTGTTTTGCTTTTTTGTTAAAGCAGTGTTGTTGTTGTAAAGTTATACAGCTACAGTTGTGTTACTGGGTTTTAAAGCAGGTTTGATTTTTCTTTCTTTCTTATCACTCTGTATTTACAGAATTTCTGTAGCTGTGAGATCACTACCATCCTGCTTTTGTGGGGGTGGGTAGGGGTGTTAATTTTTTCCCCCATAGGTTTTTAACATTCTAAAAGCTCTTTATTCCAAAGATACTACAAGCTAGGCAGTGTATTCAGTGGGTGTACTGTATTGTAAGTTGCTTCAGAAGTATTGCAAGTATTACGTACAACAATAAAACAGTGCATTGACATAAAAAAGGAAATTTACTTTTGGTACTTAAGTACTTTTAAAAGCAAGTACTTCTGTACTTTTACTTAAATAAAAATCTGTCTTTACAACTTTTACTTGTAATGGAGTAATATTTGACCATCAGTATCTGTACTTTCACTCAAGTAATGGAGTTGAGTACTTTGTCCGCCTCTGGTTTTAAGTTAGTTATTTCTATCTTTTGCTGTAGTGTTGTCAGTAGGAAATTTCAGTTTACATTTCCAAACATTCATTTTGCAATTAATTGTAATAATCCAGTGAGATTTTTGTCTGACAACAGCCAGTACTCCACACAGAGATCTGATCTCATCATCATCATCTAGTCTGTCTGGTATTACATAAAGAAGTGGAACAAACTGAGACAGACTAAATTCAGAATAGCTGTGGCAACATCTCCAAGATGCTTCAAGAGACCTACCTGAAAAACTATGTGCAAATGCACCTAGAGCAAAAGCTGCTTTAAACGCAAAGGATGGTCAAAGGATGGCCAAATGATGATTTAATTTAGTTAATAGAAGTTAATTGATAAAGAAAATCAGTCACACTTTATATTAGGTGGCCTTAACTACTATGCACTTACATGTAAAAACATGTATGTACACAATAAGTGCATTGTACCAAATGATTCATTTAAATGTAAGTACATAGTAGTTAAGGCCAAGTAATATAAAGTGGGAGCAGAAAATCTATTTATGACATTATTTTTGACAGCATCCTCATTTTACAGCATTTTTACACAAGTGCCTAAAACGTTTATCAGTACTGTAGCTTTGCAGGTAGGTTTTTTGAAGCATCTTGGAGATGTTGTTCTCCACAGTTCTTCTGGATTGAGTCTGTCTCAGTTTGTTCTGTTTCTTCATGTCATTCCAGACAAACTAATGATGATCAGATCTCTGTGTGGAGCACTGGCTGTTTTCAGGCTCCTTGTGCAAACAAAAATCTCACCGGATTATTATAATTAATGGCAAAATGAATGTTTGGAAATGTTAAAACCGTTTTCAGATGGTGAAAATACTAGTGTAGGACATTCAGTGATAATCCCTCATGCATTTCTGTGGGATTAAGTTTCATTTTTGAAGAAATGTTACCGCAGTTGTAGAATTTCACATTGACTTGGGTTGACCATATCCAGTATCAAATATGAAAATATGAACATTCTTTTGCACTAAAGATGAACACTACTTTTAATCATATCAAATGTCTGTTTCATAAAGTCTACAATTTTAAATTAGAGGCATTTTATTTTAGGTTGATGGCCTGTGAACTTACCAGGAAAAGTTGTGCGGCACTGGCCCAAGCGCTTCAGTCCACATCTACAAGCCTGAAACATTTAGATTTAAGTTTGAATGACCTCCAGGATTCAGGAGTGGAACTGCTCTGCAGTGGTCTAAAGAGCCCTTCCTGCAAGCTTGAGACACTGAGGTATTACAGTCAGACAAGTAGACAGTGTTCATGTACACGGTAATAACATGATGGTGATAGATGACTGATCTGATGAAATAATGTCACATGCTGTGTATCACATGACACTAGTTCATGATTATTTGCCACTCTACTATTTACAGTCTATCAGACTGTAAAATTACAGCCAATGGATGTTCTGCATTGTCACCTGCTTTAAAGTCAAACCCATCACACATGAGAGAGTTGGACCTCAGCATTAATAACCTGACAGACTCAGGAGTGAAGCATCTGCTCCCTGTGTTTGAAGACCCATGTGTGCATCTAGAGAGATTATGGTAATAGTCCTCCAGTTTGTTTGTTAATCTTGTAATGTACATCTCACACTTAACAAATGAGACTGGATGGACATTTGAAGCATTCTTCATTGTTTTTGTGCTTTTCTTAGGCTGAATAATTGCAATCTCACACATGAAAGCTGTCGGATGATGGGTTATGTAAGCAAAGCAGAACACTCAGGTCTGAGAGAGCTGAACCTCAGTGCTAATGCAATTCTGGATTCGGGTTTGAAGCAGCTTTCAGTGGCACTGAGACATCTTCTGTCAGGACTGCAGTCACTGAGGTAATAAAGATTTCCTAAATATTTCCAGTAATTAGTCATTTCAATTCAAACTAAATGAAGAGAGAATTTATATTGTGAAAAAAAAAATAATATTATTGTGAACTGTAACTTCAAATTGAACTATACAGTATATTGAAAGGTATGAATCTGCACTCTGCAGAACATTTGACTGTTTTCACTTGCACAAAAGATTTGTAATTTAAAGTAATCTTGTTATAACTGCACAACCCTTTGCAGTGTAACATACTGTGGGCTTACGGCAGATGGGTGTGCTGTTCTGGCATCAGCTCTCAGCTCTAACCAGACACAGCTAAAAGCACTGGATCTCAGAGGAAATAAACTGACGGATTCAGGAGTGAAGCTGCTCTCACATCTGCTGGAGGATCCACAAAGTAAATTAGAAGAATTCGAGTAAGTGTTTGAAACTTAGAATACAGACAGTATACTCCTTGTGCTATGTCATACGATATCCTATGATAATTTACACCTTGTTTTAAAATTAGGTATTATTATTTATAAAAATAAGCAAGGATTGGATTATTGTATATATTTTGGCTGTTTGCCACAATATTCAGGTGAATCTTAAGTAAATGTTTGGGCCATATTTCACCCCGAAACAAAAAGACAGAAGTAGAAATTTAAAGATATCCATTGTAGTATTAAGAATTGAATACTGCAATAAAAAGCCTAATATGTGACCCTGGACCACAAAACCAGTCATAAGTTTTTGAAATTTAGATTTATACAACATCTGGATAAATAAGCTTTCCATTGGTACAATGTATTGTTGGCTATTGCTACAAATATACCCCAGCGACTTAAGACTGCTTTTGTGCTCCAGGGTCACATATAGATTTTATTATCTTGAAATTTGACCCAGACACGTGAGATTCTTTAGAACTTTAATATTTATATTACAACACATTTATCCCAGTACAAATAGCTAATTTAAATGTCCATCTCACAGATTTATGGATGGAATAATATCTGAAAATCAGGCACCTATGGATGACTCCCACAAACAGTATGCTCTACCTGAAAATCAAAGAAAATCAAAAAAAACAAATACAAAAGACATGTGTGTATGCTTTTAAGAAAATATGTGACTACATTATTAGTTCATTAAGTGCCTTGAGTCAGAAAGGTTTGCTCCCAGCTGTGTTACACCAATCCAGTCAAGCAGACCTGATCTATAGAGCTATATTAGATCACAACTGTGACGTCTCAGTCTCAGTGTTGTTCGTCATCTGAATTATTCAAACCAACAAAGAAAGGACATCATGGAAACTACTACATTGAAATGGCCTGGAACATCTGTATGGTATACGAAGCATGTGCGTGACATGGCATCATGGGTACAGAATTAATCATGCATAGTTTCGTTCTTGAGCAGGAACAGTATTCAAAAAAGATTTAGAGTTGTGGTACAAGGGAAACTATGAGGAATGGCAGGTTTGCTGGGTTAGTCAGAAGTGGTGTTATGTAAATATAGATCCAAATCTGCTGCATTGTAAAAACGTTTTGTAAAAACTTTATTGTACATATATTGTATATAAACAAATTTATAGTAGATTTAATTGATATTATTATAGTTCCAATGTTTTGGTATTGACAGCTGCTAAATATGTTGACTTGGCAAAGTGTGAATATTTATACAGTATTTACTGTGAACTACTACCTCTTCTGAGAACATGTATCATCTGTCTTTTCATATCTCCATCCAGTAATCCCATAGAAACCATCTAGCAACAGCCTAGCAAAGTTGTTAAGTCTTACATGCCTAGCAATGACTCAAAACACCTTAATAACCACCAAGATCTGTTCAAACTATTAAAAAATGTCTTTAAAACGCTGAATTCAGTCACTTATCAGTCAACAAAAGTATTCGAGCTACATAAAACATGTAAGATTTCATATTTCGATCTAATATTAAATCAAGCTTACACTAAAATGTTATCAGGCAATGCTTTGTCAAGTCAGCATCAAAGTTTGTCTTCACATACAGTCCTTTTGTAGTTTTATTAATAACTGTCAATGTATTCATCAAAATAATGATAATTGTAGACTGATGCATCTAGGTTTACAAAATAATCAAACTCACAATAATGATGCAAGTCTCTGTATGGACAGTAGAGGGCAGTACATGATCTTTATGGAATTTTATTTTAATAATCTTTGGCAAGATATTGTATGTCATACCTGACTTTGTTTCTCTCACATTGTTTTTTTCCCCCTAATGTTGACATTTGTCTAATGAAGAATGTAACTTATTGGAGTCCATAACACAGAAAAAAACAAACTAGCATTATCAAATGTTTTATTTGAATGTTTATTTATGAAATAAGAATGGGGCATCATTAATAGATTATTACAGCATATCTTCACATTGTATTGATATTCAGAGTTCTTTTCAAGTCTTTCTCTGGTTGGTCATAACAAACCGTTCTCCACACAGTTTCTAATATGGAAACTGTAATTATAAAACTGAACTTTGGTCAAAATTTGGGCCTTTTTGTTTTGGATATTGCATTGACGTCTTGGGTATCTTGATAATAATCAACGTTTTTAAATAAATCCGTTCTTGCATTGATAAGTGCTACACTTGAGTTATTTGTGAGTGCATTTAATGCCAAACTACACTGGTTTAACAGCACCTGCATGCATCTCATTCACAAAACCTTTAAGTAACTGCACAAGAAAAGTGTTCGTAAAAGAAAGTAATGAAAAATGCAACAATAGAACATAGTAAATTTGGCATAACACAAATAAATGCTCCATTAAGGCAAACTTTATTTCTAAAACAAACAATCTACAAAATAAGTATTTCATTTAAAATACTGCTCATGCAAACATGATGCAGGCAATATTAAACTGTGAATTCATAATTAACAAAGGTAAACAATATCTGTTTATATGAGACGGGACTTCTATAAGCCCACCTAAGTTTATCTTAAATTCTCACCAAAATGACCCAGGACTAAAATTCCTGCAGTTCAGCCAGTGCTGTACTAAAGAAAAAAAATAACATTAAACAACCTACAGCCAACTAACACGACCTCTAACCCTTTGAGGTGTAATGAGCAGCTCAACTGATCCTAACTAAGCAAACTGGCACCTGTCACCACTTTCACAAATAAGGGTCATCACACCTGAGATTAAATGCACAATATCTGTTACTTGTAAACAATTCATTTGCCATGCAGTCAAAGTACTTTGTTTTAAAACCAACAAGAAGCTCTAAGCTACTTAGCTGCAGATTTCTCATTCATGAATTATTATAGTCAATGTACAAATAATCTACAGAAGCGGTTCAGTTTAATGTGACCATAAATGAGGAAGACTGCCTGAATCCATATGGAAAAACTCTGGGAAAGTGTTCCCATCCCACACACGGTTAAATTTTGATGCATGTTTTCTGCATGATTTATAGAGATAATACAGCATAGATGCAGCGTGAGTGGGTGTGAGCTTGACGTTGACACACTGTCATGTTAAATAAATGAAGTCTTAGCTCTGTGCCTGTATTTGAGTTATTTTTTTTCCCCCGGGGTTGCTGGGGTAAAGGCTCGCTCGTGTATTTTCTTGCTGAAATATGAAGGGTTTGAAGCAGAAGGAGCACATCCGAGCTCTTGACACTGACTGGAGCGATCTCAAGAGACACGTTAAGTGCTGTCGGTAGCTTTTTATTTTTGTTACAGGCAGTTTAACCAGGCGTCACTGAGCATTGTTTGCTTGAGAACTTCTGATGGACTGAATTGGAAAAATTGAACATTTTTATATAATATTGTTCTTGATGATCCATGTGATATTTTGAAGAGAATCTGAAGCCGTTTAATTGGGTCAATCTACAATGGTGACATCATTTCCAGCTCATCAATTCTAAATTAAACATATGATACAATCTTGTTTTGTCCTCTTTGTCATATCAGGGTGATATTAAATATTTATTTTATTTTAATAATAAAAAATAAAATTTTACTATTGAATGACTTGCTCTTCTGTCAGTGGTTTTACAAAGCAATAGTGCACCCAAAATTGAAAATTTGCTGAAAATGTTCTCACTCTTAGGCCAGATGAGTTTGAGGAGTATTTCTTTATCTGAACAGAATTGGAGAAATTCAGCATTACATCCTTTGCAGTGAATGGGTGCCGTCAGAATGAGTGTTCAAACAGCTGATAAAACCATCCACAATAATGTAGTGGTGTGGATTACTTGTGGAATATTGTGATGCTTTTATCAGCTGTTTGGGCTCTCATTCTGACAGCACCCATTCACTGCAGAGGACCCATTTCTCCAAATCTGATGAAGAAACAAACTCATCTACATATTGGATGGCCTGAGGATGAATACATTTTCAGCTAATTTTAATTTTCAGGTGAACTATTAGGTAATAGGAACCATTAAAATCACTGACAATGATGGCAAGCAGCAATTACGGGGCCAAGCACTACAGAAGCAAGCATCAGACCAACTGCAGCAATGAGTAATTAAAACCATTTTAAGATGATTAAAGTCAAAATGGCAGAAAAATTATAAATACAACCACTAGAAATATGATTTAATGGTTTATCCCTTTTTACCAATAGGTGGCGCTGTTATCAAATCGATGTGGTGTGTTCTGTGTTAAGTGACAATGGCACACACAAAGTTTGGTGTCAATATGTCAAAGCTTTGCCGAGATACAGCCTCAGAGTCATTTTGGCATCATGCTTCAAATTTGTAGCGGTGCTATACAAAACCAGTTTTGTGTATCAACACGAAATCCATACATTTTTGTCAGCATGGTCTGAAGATGATCTGAGTCGAATTTAGTGAAAATCGGACCAACGGTTGAGGAGGAGTTCGAAAAAGTATGTTTTCAACATAAATCAAAGTGGCGGACAGGAAGTTCGGCTGACTGTGGCATAATTTGTATGTGTATTGTCGGCATGACACAAGGAATATTTTGAGACCAATTCCATTACAATAGGCTAATGCAATCAAAAGTTTTTAGCATTTTTGGAAATTTCATAATTAATGGTTAATGAATGGTTTATTACTCTTGACCAATAGGTGGCGCTGTTACCAAAATGATGTGGCATGGCCAGTTTGAGGTGACAATGGCACATACAAAGTTTGGTGTAAATATGTAAAAGCTTTGCAGAGATACAGCCTCAGATGCAGTTTGGCATCTTTCCAGCAAATTCGTTGATGCGTTAAATTAAAACCGTTTCGTATATTGACACAAAATCCATACATTTTGGCCAGCATGGTCTGAAGATGATCCGAGTCAAGTTTGGTGAAAATCAGACTTACGGTCTAGGAGGAGTTCGAAAAAGTAGGTTTTCAACATAATTCAAAATGGCGGACAGGAAATCAAGCCAATTATGGCAAAATTGGTATCGATGTTCTCGGCATGATACAAGGAATCTATCAATATCAGTCTCAATAGACAATAGGCTAATGTAAACAAAAGTTATTAGCATTGTTCGAAATTTCATTATAACTTTTGACCACAAGGTGGCGCTGTGCCCAATCTTTTTGAGTACCATCAAGGCATGGTTTCGTAACGATACGTCAAAGCGTTCGTAAAATATTGCATTTTTTGACAAAATTCAAAATGGCCGACGCCCAAAATGACTGAAATGGGAAAATTGGGTATGATTCGAACCATTCAGAAGTTATAACCAAAAATAGCAATTTTTCGTATCTCCTGACCACTAGGTGGTACTGCGCCGAAACACTGCAGGTAGCCTCAGGTCATGCTTATTATAACATACACCAAGTTTGGTCTCAATACGCAAAACCGTTGCGGAGATATAGTCTTACATCCATTTTTGCATGCTTTTTGTCGAATTCGTTTGTGCGTTATTTGAGAACGATTTGAGTAATCAACTTGAACTCCATAAATTTTTGCCACCATGGTCTGAAGATGATGTGAGCCAATTTTTCAGAGGATTCGGTGGAAAAAAGAATTTTCCTTCTCTGCCTTACGGTTCAAAAGTTATTAGCATAAACATGAGTAAAATTTTGGACAAGTGATGGCGCTAGAGAGTTTGAGATAGAGACTCCAAACTTGCTGTGGTTGATGATGAGACTGTCCTCTATCAGTGTGCCAAATTTCATAACTCCCGCAAGCAGTTCTATGGGCTGCCATAGACTTCCAGAGCGGAAGAATAAGAACTCCAACGGATACAATAGGTGCCATCGCACCTTCGGTGCTTGGCCCCTAATTACAAGATGCATTACAAAAATGCTAGCATTTATCTAATTGCTAATTATCAATATATCAAAATAAATTTTAACAACATATCTAAAATGCATGAGAGTAAAACCACGTGACCATGTATTTTCTGTTTTTTTAAGATGCCTTACAGATTTTTCAAGATCATTTATAAATAAGTTACAGTTAAATTATTTTAATTGTAAACATTTTCTATAATAAAAAAAAGGCTTTCTAAAAAATAGTGTATATTGTAGTTTGACTTGGTTGTCAAAAAGCAAAAGCATCTGCCACCACAATTGTAGAATGACCCAAAGAACAAATCTCCCCAATGAACATACCTCAAACTGGCATGCAAATAAGACTAACAATTACAAACGCAAACAAAACATGCCATTTGTGTGGTGCATGCTTGAAAGCATATGCTACTTCTGTATGAGGCTGTGCTTGCATTTCTGTGCTTGGATATAGATATTGAGAGCAGCTACAGTTCTACCATTACAGGAACAGTTCACCTAAAAAAATGAAAATTTTCATATCATGCCAATCCCATTTGTTCTTTTTTCAGTGGAACAAAGAGGCATTTAGCAAAAAGTTAATGCTGCTCTTTTCCATACAAGGAAAGTGAATGGGGACTGTAGTTGTCAAGCTACAAAATTTACAAAGAAACACCATAAATGTACTCAAGTTTAATCAAAATCTGAACTTTGTGAGAGGAAAAGACCCAATGTATGTCTAGCATACTCAGAAGTTTCCCCTAATGTTAGTGTATGAATTCCCTTGTGGTTATTTATTTGGCAAACCATTCCTAATGTTCTAAGAACATAGGTTTATTTTTAATAACAATAAACATAGTTCTAGAACATCCAGAGAAGTTTTTGTGCCAATCTAATAAAACTAACACAAAATGTTCTCAGACTTTTTTAATCTCCTTCCCCACTTTCTTTTTTTATTATTTACATAACATAAAATAATGTTCCAACAACATTGCAGAGAGTTTTTTAATAAAACCCAATTTATACAGAACATTCCCTAATGGTTATTTTGAGCATTCTCTAATGCTTCTTTTTATTTTAGAACCATAAAATCTGTTAAATGTTTCTCTTTTCATAATCATAAAGTACATTTAGGGGAATTTCTCGACGACTGACATTTGTGTAATACAGCATTTAATCAAATTTAGAATTTAAGATTACTGTCAAAACGTAATAATGATAGCTTACAAATATGAATCTGTCACTCTACGGTAAGATAAATGCACGAAGAAGATGCAAATAGTCTTTATTAAATCCACACAAGGGTAAATCCAGGACAGAACAGGCAGGAGCACACGTAGGGACGTAGTAGACCGGACAAACACAGACTGCACAGACTAGGGCTTAAATACATGGGATGACGAGGACAATCAACAAGACACACCTGAACCAAATGACACAATCAACGGGAGACAGAAACTAGGTCACACAGAGCACATGAGGGATGAAAACACACCAAAAACAGTCCAGGGGTGTGACAGAATCATACATGTTTGGAATTTCTTGAGGTTCAGTAAATAATGCAAAATTTTTCATTTTGGGTGAACTGTTCCTTTAACGGAGAGTAAGGCTTTTCCTGTTAAATTTCTGTTCTGTGCTACTGCCGCGAAAGCTAAGCACAAATTCTTTACAGTTTGAGACAGTCAAATGACCAAGAACACGGAATACTGATATAGTCAAATAATTCAAAGCGAACACTGTACAACAAAATGAAAACCAAGGCCTCGCACATCTGCGTGAAAGTTTCTCTCACGTTTGTACTAAGAGTGGATTCATGCTTTTTCTAAAATCACACTCGCTCTATTTACAACGTCATGTAATAAAATGAGTAAATTTCATTGTTAAGCAGCTCAGAGTTTTCATGAGGTACAAAAAAACATCCATTTGTAAAAAAACGGTACAATTGTAAACGTCTGCAGTAGTTCGTCAGACATGAGAACAGGAGATAGTATGTGAGACAGAGACTGTGAAGTCATATCTGATGTTTGACTGAAGAGGCCACGCGATACTTTAAAACAGTCTGAAACACCCCCTAAAACCTCAGCGTGCCCGAGGAAGGACAGCGCCACGAGTAAAGCGCCCTAAAGTCACCCTACGTACTGAAAGACAGCGTGCAGAAGGGCAGCGTTTCACTCAGACAGGCCGTGTGTGATCCTGAGAGTGACAGTGAACCGAAGAGAGGACGTACAGTTTGTGCGATGACTCAGATCTGCGTCTGCAGTGGCTGGACGAGTGTGGACGGGGGTTTGGAGGAGCTGGAGTGGGACGAGTGCTGGGGTTTGATGCCTCTACTCCTCATGTACTGGAGGAACTGATCCGGGATTTCTGCAAGAACGTCTTTGGCCAGACGGGCCATGCTGAGGATGTGATTCCCTCTGCGATCGATGTAGTCTCGGAAAGGAACGAACTGAAGAGGAATCGGAGAGAGATTTAAGAGGAATATGCTGTTGACAACTGCAGAAAATCAATTTGACTCGTCTTTTAGATGGTAAAAATGAGTATAAATCACATTTAAGAAGTGTGCTTAATTGTATTGTGCATTTACAGTCTAGTTCAAATATTAAAAGTACATTGCATTGCATACAAGTTTCATAGACACTTCAAAGAAAATTTTAAATGTACATTTTACATTTTCAGTTGCAATTAACATGCAATAAAGTGTCGAAAATCATCAAAGTGTTATGGATTCTTAACACATGTAATAGTTTAAAGAAATAGTTCACACAAAAATGAACATTTGCTTAAGACGTACTCACCCTCAGGTAGATGAGTTTGCTTCTTCATCAGATTTGGAGAAATGTATCATTCCATCACTTGCTCACCAATGGATCTCTGCAGTGAATGGGTGCCGTCAGAATGAGAGTCCAAACAGCTGATAAAAACATCACAATAATCCACACCACTCCAGTCCATCAGTTGACATTTTGTAATAAAACAAACCCATCAAGAAGTTTTAACTTCAAACCATCACTTATTGCCAAAATATGAGTCCATAATAATGCTTCATCCAGTGTCGCCTCTGGCTTGCTTAGTTGGGGACACTTCATTTCCAGCGATATCGTTGACTTGATTGCACAGATACTATTTAAACTGAACTGAGCTGGATGTTGACATCACTGAATTCAATGATGAACTGTCTTTAACTGAAAAATGAGTGTTTACTATTGTCATTTTGCATTATTGA
>NW_015558590.1:257015-259157 GCF_001515605.1 Sinocyclocheilus anshuiensis | reverse complement strand
TGTGCAGTTGCTTTGACACAATCTGTATTGTTAAAAGCGCTATATAAATAAAGGTGACTTGACTTGACTTGAAAAAAGTCCATCATAACCAATCTTTGTTTAGAACTGTTTTTGCCTTGTAAAACGAACATGCAACTTTTTGGTTCACAAGATGTTAATTGATGGACTGGAGTGGTGTGGATTACTTGTGGATTATTGTGATGTTTTATCAGCTGTTCATTCTGACGGCACCCATTCACTGCAGAGCATCCATTGGTGAGCAAGTGATGGAATGACACATTTCTCCAAATCTGATGAAGAAACAAACTCATCTACATCTTGGATGGCCTGAGGGTGAGTACGTTTTCAGCAAACATTCATTTTTGTGTGAACTATTCCTATAAAGATGATGGTTATAGCTTCAAAAATATGATGATCAAAGCTAAACATTTATTCTCAGTTCTGTACACTTGCCTGCTCTTACTGTAAACAGATTTCCCATTTGCTATAACCACACACACTGAGAGATGAGTCAAAAATATTGTCTGTGATCATCAATGCTATAGATGCTGTAGAAAATCGCCTGGAATATTGCCTTACTATTTCTGTCCATAGATATACAGGGTTAGAAAGCTCACCTGCACAATGTCTCTCTCCGCGAAGCGACCCCTGGATGATATCCTGACCTCATCTCCATCTAGTTCAATCATCTCTGTCGAATGGAAGAAAATGGCACAGGAAAAACCATCATGTGGTGCTCACATCCGGCAGCTATGAAATGAGTTCAAAGAGCAAATCATGACTGCTGTGAGATAACGAGAACACAGGGAGCTGCATGTAAATGAGGTTTTATCTTCATTAAAGGGAAAGAAAGTATCAACCTTTATACAAACTGCAAGCCCTGAAGAGACCAAGGTTTGCTTTTTAATGTGTAACATAAAAGCACAATTTAATTAAAAAAATGTTCGTGGTCTTGTCAAATAAAACAGAATAAAGTACTATGTTGACATAACCTAAGAGCAGTTAAAGTTGTGAAAGTGAAAGTTAAGGTGCCTACACAATGAAAAAGGTCTATCAGTGAATTAGACAACAGCTACACACAATAGTTTTTGTTGATCTGATCACAAGTGGACATACATTCAACCAAATGCATGTACCGAAAAAATGTAAAAAGCACAATGTTCTCTTACCATTCCTGATTCTTACACAAACCCACAGCATTCGGCATAGTTTTGTAGCTATCAGAGCAGAACCAAAAGCTGCAGCTCTCTGTATTGTTTTCTGCTGTCTCATTTCGCGTTCAAATGTAAATTGCATGAACTTATTTCACAATATTAGATTGAAAGAGCAGAAAAAGCCCATACATACACCCACCCATACACCCTTGCCTCAAAGAAATGAGGAAAGTGGTCAAAAGTGGACAGAAGGGACAGGTTAAAACACCAGGTATGAATGGGAAGGTGTCTACCTCGTCTATTTGTGATCCGATCGACCAAATGCATCTTGATACCAGGTTTAAACAGGGCATAAGTGTCAGAGATCTGGTGCAAAAGAGGGTGGAAACCTTAACTAACTTTATAAGTCGGTTTATGAAAATAAAAAAATGTTAGAATTATTGAAATTTTGGAATTTGGGTCTATAAACAAAAACAATAGCCACGTTTCCATTACCCAAAATTAAAATTGCGCAAATTGAAATTGTGAATTGAAAATACGAATTGAAACACATCAATTTTGAAAAAAACTCCCATACATCGCAAAACAAAAAATTATACTCGCAAGAGGTGGTTTTTCAGGCAATTCGAAAATGGAAAACATCACAAAACTGCAATGGAAACAGTTTTTTTCGCATTTACAGGTCACCTGGCGTATGTAAAAGTCACATGATCATTCTTTAATGTACTATAATCTCCAAGAAACACTTCATATGTGGCCTCTCTCAAGTATAAAGGGCATTTCCTTGCCATTAATGCTTGGATAACCCTTTATTAAAGGGGTCATATAATGTTGCTAAAAAGAACATTATGTTGTGTATTTGGTGTAATGAAATGTGTTTAATGCGGTTTAAGGTTAAAAAAACACATTATTTTCCACATACTGTACATTATTGTTTCTCCTCTATGCCCCGCCTTTCTGAAACGCGTCGATTTTTACAAAGCTCATC
>NW_015558590.1:249278-256921 GCF_001515605.1 Sinocyclocheilus anshuiensis | reverse complement strand
ACAGCCGGCATTGTAGTCTACTATCCCAGGATCAGGAAACAGTCCTCCATAAAATGCGCTGCACACATCTAAATATTTTGGGTTGAACTGTCCTGGAACAGTGTTGTAAATACAACTTAACCACTGATTTCTAGTCGTGTCCTCTTTTGGAAGGCCAAACAAAGTATTTTCGCTTTCGCAACGAAACACACAGCGCCTTTACGACATGGCTGCAGCAACAATACTACAGCGAGAATAAGTTACTCCTTCTTTCTTTGCGTGAACATTTGGGAGGTGTTATGCAAATCTTCCCACATCGTGACGTAGGTATGTGGGGGCGTGTTTAAACGAGGCGTTTTAGGTAGGGGTAGTTGACTCTTAACTTTTATAAAGAATATCTCTTTGGATTTGAGACTTTAGTCTTTGCAACTTTAGGCACCTTATCTATTCACGAACAGCTTGTAACACTCCAAAGAGAAAGGAAAACTTGAAATCGCATCATATGACCCCTTTAACATTGTACACATTTGCGGCACATTATGGCTCCGACACGGCCACCGGCCGCTCTAGTCAATGCTTGTGTTTATACCAGCCTTGCCATGACATGTTTCAGAAGCGTCTCTCTGCACTGCTTTGCAGAAGATACACACATACGGCTGCAAAATACGTAAACCTACCAACATCCGTCGCCATGACTTTTTGCGAGAGGAAAAATTCAATTTTATTTGCACATCATCGGTTAATGAAAACAGCGTCAATTCGCAATAGGTTTTTTATCGACATAAAATATCGCAAAATTTGGAAAACCCAGCTAATGACAATGAATGAAAAATTCACTTTAGTGAGAAGTACTTCAACACAATTTAAACGAATATAATAAATAAAAAAATAAATAAAATAAGCTTTTAAAAAAACTTTATTCACTAAACAAATTGGCATGTTTAAATTTGTTCTTCAAAGCACAAAAATGCCTCGTTGCAAATGAGCCACATAATAATGTACAGTCATAAAGCAATTAGCTAAATAAATCAAATTTTGGTTTATTTTCCAATTATATCATCTTGTGAATAAATATTCTATCATAAATAACAATAATATTAATAGTAATATACAAATTTATTTTATGGATATACAGAAACTGATTTGTTTATATACCTAGTGGGAGATGTTCCAAAATCATTCACAAATGTTTACATATGTTAGCATTATTTGTCGATTGCTATGCTAATACTGCCCACAAAAAATGAGCGGTATTAGTAAAAGAGATGTTTGTGCAAATTTGTAAAATTGTCGCCATCATGGCAGCATTGCACCATTATCTGACTTGCACAATGGAGACATGAACGTGCACATGTAAATCATTCTCATTCACTCTGAACAAATATGCTACCAACAAACAAAATATGAAAACTACAGCAGATGAGGCAGTGATGACAGTTGAAACTAAGTAACTTTTCAGATGAACGGAGAGGTCCAGGGTTATTTAAGAAATGAACTGATAAGCCAATGGAAATTTCAAAGCTCTTACAGCACATATGCTACTAATGACGTTCTGGGAGACTGATTGGTCTCACTGGAGCATGTGTGAAACAGGTTTCTCTTTTGATCTGATCTGGTTTGATGGTTCTCTGCTGGACTAGACTGATATCATATCACATCTTCAAACATCCCCAAAGACATACATATCACTCTCATCTTACCATCAAACTCAGCCGGCCCGACTCCAACGATGATAATTGACATGGGAAGACTGGAGGCCTTCAACAGAAGGGAACAGTTCATCAAAACAAGACCCGAAGGAATACCCTCCTCATACAATTCAACATTTGTGACCCTCTCTGTGAAATCCAGGCTAAAGTCTCAAAATCTAATTATGAGATAACAAGCATCAAAGTTTAATTTAAACCATTAATTTCACTATGATTTCAGTCTTTGACATGGCCTTACTCAGTCGATATTAAAGATATCAAGGTTACATTTTCACAGAAAGTTCTTTACCGTATGAAGGATGATTTCATGTAGAAAACAGTAAATCACAAAGGGTCACATTTGTATAATAAAACATGCACAAAACAGACTTGTGATCACAGTATTGCAATACAACATCTTGTGTTCCGATCTATGGAGACACATGAGGCACTTTTCTCAGATACGGTACAAACTGGTTTTCATTTACTTTTATAAACAGTGGCCAATTTTGAACAATTAAATGCCTGTGATCCCTGTAAAAGGGTGATTTGAAATAAATAATGAGCAAATTTTTTTTTTCAACTCTGTTACTGCATAATTTCTCCCCATTCCATTCCAGAAAGTGACACCATTCCATTTTCTCAATTTTTGGAGAAATTATAGTGTTGAATGGATTTGTCAAGCTAAATCATTCAGCCCTGTTACTGAGTTATTTAAAACAAATAAATAAATATTACTCTTGCAAATGTTTTTTTTTTTCAATCATGTTTTATATTCATCAAAATCTACAAAGATTTGGTCTCCTTCTGAATGAAGACTTAATTTTGTCTAAATATACAAACACTGTATGTACACAAACAACAAGCGCTACTCTACACTGCTCAAAACTCGCGTTTGAATCATCAGTGGCAAATTATTTAAATATGAAAACGTACTTACAGACTGTGAGTCAGCATTATTTGTCAGAACAACGGCATTGTAGTCTACTCTCCCAGGATCAGGAAACAGTCCTCCATAAAATGCGTGGCACACATCTGAATATTTGGGTTGAAGTGTTCTGGAACAGTGTTGTAAATACAACTTAACCACTGATTTCTAGTCGTGTCCTCTTTTGGAAGGCCAAACAAAGTATTTTCGCTTTCGCAACGAAACACACAGCGCCTTTACGACATGGCTGCAGCAACAATACTACAGCGAGAATAAGTTACTCCTTCTTTCTTTGCGTGAACATTTGGGAGGTGTTATGCAAATCTTCCCACATCGTGACGTAGGTATGTGGGGGCGTGTTTAAACGAGGCGTTTTAGGTAGGTGTAGTTGACTCTTAACTTTTATAAAGAATATCTCTTTGGATTTGAGACTTTAGTCTTTGCAACTTTAGGCATCTTATCTATTCACGAACAGCTTGTAACACTCCAAAGAGAAAGGAAAACTTGAAATCGCATCATATGACCCCTTTAACATTGTACACATTTGCGGCACATTATGGCTCCGACACGGCCACCGGCCGCTCTAGTCAATGCTTGTGTTTATACCAGCCTTGCCATGACATGTTTCAGAAGCGTCTCTCTGCACTGCTTTGCAGAAGATACACACATACGGCTGCAAAATACGTAAACCTACCAACATCCGTCGCCATGACTTTTTGCGAGAGGAAAAATTCAATTTTATTTGCACATCATCGGTTAATGAAAACAGCGTCAATTCGCAATAGGTTTTTTATCGACATAAAATATCGCAAAATTTGGAAAACCCAGCTAATGACAATGAATGAAAAATTCACTTTAGTGAGAAGTACTTCAACACAATTTAAACGAATATAATAAATAAAAAAATAAATAAAATAAGCTTTTAAAAAAACTTTATTCACTAAACAAATTGGCATGTTTAAATTTGTTCTTCAAAGCACAAAAATGCCTCGTTGCAAATGAGCCACATAATAATGTACAGTCATAAAGCAATTAGCTAAATAAATCAAATTTTGGTTTA
This sequence comes from Sinocyclocheilus anshuiensis, assembly GCF_001515605.1. Taxonomy (NCBI): domain Eukaryota; kingdom Metazoa; phylum Chordata; class Actinopteri; order Cypriniformes; family Cyprinidae; genus Sinocyclocheilus; species Sinocyclocheilus anshuiensis. The sequence goes on along the minus strand of NW_015558590.1, from coordinate 253,266 downwards.
TTTTCCAATTATATCATCTTGTGAATAAATATTCTATCATAAATAACAATAATATTAATAGTAATATACAAATTTATTTTATGGATATACAGAAACTGATTTGTTTATATACCTAGTGGGAGATGTTCCAAAATCATTCACAAATGTTTACATATGTTAGCATTATTTGTCGATTGCTATGCTAATACTGCCCACAAAAAATGAGCGGTATTAGTAAAAGAGATGTTTGTGCAAATTTGTAAAATTGTCGCCATCATGGCAGCATTGCACCATTATCTGACTTGCACAATGGAGACATGAACGTGCACATGTAAATCATTCTCATTCACTCTGAACAAATATGCTACCAACAAACAAAATATGAAAACTACAGCAGATGAGGCAGTGATGACAGTTGAAACTAAGTAACTTTTCAGATGAACGGAGAGGTCCAGGGTTATTTAAGAAATGAACTGATAAGCCAATGGAAATTTCAAAGCTCTTACAGCACATATGCTACTAATGACGTTCTGGGAGACTGATTGGTCTCACTGGAGCATGTGTGAAACAGGTTTCTCTTTTGATCTGATCTGGTTTGATGGTTCTCTGCTGGACTAGACTGATATCATATCACATCTTCAAACATCCCCAAAGACATACATATCACTCTCATCTTACCATCAAACTCAGCCGGCCCGACTCCAACGATGATAATTGACATGGGAAGACTGGAGGCCTTCAACAGAAGGGAACAGTTCATCAAAACAAGACCCGAAGGAATACCCTCCTCATACAATTCAACATTTGTGACCCTCTCTGTGAAATCCAGGCTAAAGTCTCAAAATCTAATTATGAGATAACAAGCATCAAAGTTTAATTTAAACCATTAATTTCACTATGATTTCAGTCTTTGACATGGCCTTACTCAGTCGATATTAAAGATATCAAGGTTACATTTTCACAGAAAGTTCTTTACCGTATGAAGGATGATTTCATGTAGAAAACAGTAAATCACAAAGGGTCACATTTGTATAATAAAACATGCACAAAACAGACTTGTGATCACAGTATTGCAATACAACATCTTGTGTTCCGATCTATGGAGACACATGAGGCACTTTTCTCAGATACGGTACAAACTGGTTTTCATTTACTTTTATAAACAGTGGCCAATTTTGAACAATTAAATGCCTGTGATCCCTGTAAAAGGGTGATTTGAAATAAATAATGAGCAAATTTTTTTTTTCAACTCTGTTACTGCATAATTTCTCCCCATTCCATTCCAGAAAGTGACACCATTCCATTTTCTCAATTTTTGGAGAAATTATAGTGTTGAATGGATTTGTCAAGCTAAATCATTCAGCCCTGTTACTGAGTTATTTAAAACAAATAAATAAATATTACTCTTGCAAATGTTTTTTTTTTTCAATCATGTTTTATATTCATCAAAATCTACAAAGATTTGGTCTCCTTCTGAATGAAGACTTAATTTTGTCTAAATATACAAACACTGTATGTACATGTTAATTGCAGTCCTGTTATACATTCTGACGTATGCATACATTTTATGTACATTTATACATAACTTTTATGTTTGAACTCTGTAATTCTGAAATCTGAAACATGAGGCCCACTCATTAAGCCCAGGAAAAGTGCCCTGCTCAAGTGTAGATGCTCAGCTATCTGCACACTGACACATTATGAACGACTCCTGTCATGGTTCGAAGAGACTCTGCCCATCACAGTCTGCACAATATATCACATTTCAGCATCTCGGTTGACGTGTTTAAAGGAAAGACAAATGGATCCATTTAAGACTTTTTTTTTCTAATTCTGTATTCTTCATATTGTAATAGTATCCACAATGAGGAATTAACAAACTTTGTGAGTGGGCGTAAATTCTTCTCTTTTATTGCAGCGCAATGATAGTCTCATTTTTCATCCAATAAACATGTTTTCTAGTGATTAGAATGACAAATGCCTATTGTTTACAAAGCAAACAAACTTAGACTAAGACTCTTAAAAATAAGGTTCCAGTGTGATTTTTTAAATACATTTTTTGTACATTTTTAAACATTCTTTCAGGTAGATAATAAGGTATGATCCTCAAATGTCAGCCCTGTTACCACGATTTTGTAGTCGACAACTGTTAACTGTTTTGGAAAGAATGTAGTTTTACTGCCTTGAGCAGAAGACTTGTAATGTCAAATTAAAAAGTAAACCAATCGTCTACTTCAAAATCATGGTAACAGGGCTGACATTTTAAGATAACACCTTATTGAAAAACAACATTATTCTGACAAAGAGTTGTGGAATGATGTCTTTTTTTATACATTTATGGAATAGTTAATCACCTTAAAAGGGGGAAAATTTTGATGGTAACAAGAGTTGATAACTTGGGGACACAATGTTGACATTATGTCAAAATCTTGCTGTTTATAAACATAAAGTAATAGGCCTACCACATAGTAAAACTTTGTGTCAGCTATTCATTGCCATGTGTTATAAATATGTATATAAGGGATGCTTGTATTTTCTATTATTCCAAATGGTGTAAAGATGGCAGGGAACTATGTTTTTTTTTAACTTACATTTACAATGGATTCTTTCGTCTGAGCCATGTCTGAGATGACCCCATCAGAGATGATGAGGAGGATGAAGTATTCAGATCCATTCTTTACTAATGACGCATATCTGCAAAGAAATACGCTGATCACTTCATGTGCTTGTAATGGACACAGAGGCTGAATCGCAATTCAAATCCAATCCATCCTAGTGTCACAAAGAAAAGTACATCTAAAATAGTCAAAAGTACCATGATGGTGTACTATTTGTGGTAGATTTTCCAAGTATGCCCCAACACATGCTTTTTGGGCTATTGCCTACAATCGGTTCTTTAATGAGGTACCAGGATGCAAACATAACATTGTAGTAAAAAAAGTAATGGTTTAACATTCTATTATATGCAATCTTACTGTAAAACAAAACCTGAAACTTTTTTTTGTAACTGAAATTGTAACAGGATATTTTTAGCGCATGGCCTAAACAACTAGTGTGAAATATAATTGGCTGCCTCACCTTGCTACATGATTAATGACAGGTGAGAAGTATGTTGGTCCATACAGTCGAACAGACTTCAGACTCTGATAATACGCCTCTAGAACACCCTCTATCCCACTGCAATATGGATTTTCTGGGTTCCCGTTCTGTAAGTACACATAAAAATGAACATATGTACATGTGATACACACATTCACAAATATAAGCACCAGCGAGTAAGACACAAACATTCTGTAAATGAGTGTGCTTAATTGTACTGAGCACTTGCAGTGTATGTAAAATTGTAAAATTATATTTCATATACTTTAATTTCTTTTATGGATATACTGTACATTTACATTTATCCAAAGCGACTTACAAATGAGGACAATGGAAGCAATCAAAATCAACAAAAGAGCAATGATATACAAGTGCTATAACAAGTCTCAGTTAGCTTAGCGCAGTACACGTAGCAAGGGTTTTCTAATTATATAATAAATAAAAAGAAAACACATATAATAGAAAAAGACTTGAGCAAGCTAGTGTTAGAGGCCTTTTTTGCTTTTTGTTAATTGTATAATAAATAAAAAGAAAACAAATAGATAGAATATAAAAAGAATAAAAAAGCTAGTGTTAGTTTTTAAAGAAAACAAGCAGTTAGCAAATGAATAGAGTGCAAGTCTTTTTTAAGAATAGAATTAGAATAGAGAGTGCTAGAGTTAGAGGGTCAAATAAAGATGGAATATATTTGTTTTAGTCGATCCTTGAAGATGGCTAAGGACTCAGCTGCTCGGATTAAGTTGGGCAGTTCATTCCACCAGGAGAGAACAGTTAATGAAAAAGTCTGTGAAAGTGATTTTGTGCCTCTTTGAAATGGCACAATAAAGTGATGTTCACTTGCAGAACGCAAGCTTCTAGAGACACATAAGTCTGAAGTAATGAATTTAGGTAAAGGGGTGCAGAGCCAGTG
>NW_015558590.1:246492-248929 GCF_001515605.1 Sinocyclocheilus anshuiensis | reverse complement strand
TATATATAATTTTAACAAAATAAAAGAGATCATACAAAATGCATGTTATTTTTTTATTTAGTACTGTCCTGAGTCAGATATTTTACATAAAAGACGTTTACATATAGTCCACAAGACAAAACAAATAGCTGAAATTATTAAAATAACACCATTCAAAAGTTTGGGAACCTACTGTGTGTGGTTACCTGGATTATCTACGACTGTTTTTTGTTTTATGATGGTTGTTCATGAGTCCCTTGTTCGTTCTGAACAGTTAAACTGAGCTCCATTCTTCAGAAAAATCCTCCATGTCCTGCAGATTCTTCAGTTTTCCAGCATCTTTTGCATATTTGAACCCTTTCCAGCAGTGATTGTATGATTTTGAGACCCATCTTTTCACACTGAGGACAATTGAGGGACTCAAACACAACTATTAAAAAAAGGTTAAAACATTCACTGATGCTCCTGAAGGAAATACGGTGCATTAAGGGGGGTGAAAACTTTTTGAATTTGAAGATCAAGGTAAATTGTACTTAATTTGTCTTCCGGGAAACATGCAAGTATCTTCTGTTGCATCTGAAGGGCAGTACTAAATGGGGAAAAAAAAAGATATTTCAACAAAATAATGCATCGTCTTAACTGTTCAGAACAAACAGGGGACTCATGAACAACCATCACAAAACAAAACAAAAAACAGTTGTAGATCATCCAGGTAACCACACACAGTATTAAGAACCAATGGTTCCCAAACTTTTGAAGGGGGTTATTTTAATAATTTCAGCTATTTTTTTATCAAAAGCCACAATACACATAGGAAAGGACAATGGCTTCATTTATCCACAATCAAACTGTTTCAAAATGTATATAGTGTATTCCTGTGTTGTATGCATGTTCCTATGTTATAGTAGCTTAGTTATAACTCTGTAGTACTGTAGTGAAGCTCCAGTTACTTGGATCTAGACATATGAATGTATTACTGCCTTAATGTTTCCCAATCCCTGGCATGCCAGGTATCAAAATGACTGTCTTCTGATTCCTGGATTAATGGTGTATATTATGTCACCATCATTTGCACCATGCTCTTTTTACCATACTTTGACTTAATATTGGACAAATCCTCCAGACCACCATAAACCAAGCAAATAAGGTGTTGCATGAGACAAAGGAACCTCTCCCGCTCAAAATTCATACCTCTACATTGGTCAATCTGCCAAAGATGGGTGTGACTGGTAGACCCTTAAAAGTCCCTAACTCAAACCAATCATGGCTCAAATCCTTTGAGACACACTCTCCAAGACTCATCACCCTGGAGTCTGACTTTCCGGCAGCTTTTATCTTCAAGTAACTGTCAATTCGCTGTGGACTCTCCGATCTTCAGAACTCGACGAAAGCCTCCAGCTCACTCCTATGGCACTTTTCCACTGCGTGGTTCGACTCGGCTCGGCACGGCTCAGTACGGCACGGCTCGGTTTGCGTTTCCACTACAGTTTAGTACCGCTTTAGAGTGGGCGGGATTATTCACATGTCGTTATAGTTGTGCCGCCTCTACTGCCGTGACTCGTGAAAAACTTTTTCATTCCGCGTCGCCCCATCAAGCTCTCGCTGGATCCGCTCCTCTGTTATCAACGAGCGGAATGTCTGTACTTCCTCAACAGACCACGAAACAGCCATTTTTTGGTTGTTAAAAAAGGTGCGCTCGTTCAAAACAGTTGCGTTCGATCCTTCGGTCATGCTGATTTAAATCTAGCAGTTCTGTTGTGTTTGTGTCGCAAGTTCAGTGTCGCAGGTAGTGACAATTCTCTCCGGCCAATCAGTGATCAGCAGAGTTTACATGTCACGTTTTGGTAATGGTATGGTTCACTTGGAACCTCAACCGAGGTGGTACTAAAAAAAAGTACCAGGTACCAGGTGCTGTACCCAGTGGAAAACCCCTCAAAAGTGAACCGTACTGAACCGTACCATGCCGTACCATGTAGTGGAAAAGTGCCACTACAGAACTCATCAGGAACCTCCATTGTCTACCACATCCAGACGCTTGTTCAGAAACAAAGCCAATGCAAGTAACCGTTTCCAACTAGTTAGATGCATGTCTAAGTTTGGGCTCTTTTGTCAAGGTGATTTTTGATTCTCTGATGATTCTCATTAGGTTGTGGTTAATTGATGCTAAATACTGCCATTCTTTGTTCTTCTCTCTCTCTCTCTTTCCTTACTTTCCTTCATTTTGGATATAAGTGTTTTGCTTAGTCTTGTTGTATGTTAGCTGTAGTTTCATTTATTAAATCCCTTATATTCACAATTGATTGCCTCTGTGTGCTGCTCACAATTCGGGGTCACTGAATGTTGAATCTTGCTACATGCTAAATTACTGCTAGTACCGCATAAAAGTAGGAAAGCTATTGTTCCTTGGCCAGGAAAATAATCTTTCCTTGAATTGATAAATGATTATATTGTCTGCTCG
>NW_015558590.1:228892-246450 GCF_001515605.1 Sinocyclocheilus anshuiensis | reverse complement strand
CGATTCTCTCTGGCCAATCCGTGATCAGCAGAGTTTATACGTCACGTTTTGGTAATGGTATGGTTCACTTGGAACCTCAACCGAGGTGGTACTAAAAAAAAGTACCAGGTACCAGGTGCTGTACCCAGTGGAAAACCCCTCAAAAGTGAACCGTACTGAACCGTACCATGCCGTACCATGTAGTGGAAAAGTGCCACTACAGAACTCATCAGGAACCTCCATTGTCTACCACATCCAGACGCTTGTTCAGAAACAAAGCCAATGCAAGTAACCGTTTCCAACTAGTTAGATGCATGTCTAAGTTTGGGCTCTATGAACTTTTCCACGACATTCTAATTTATTGAGATGCACCTGTATGTGTTTTACTTAGTCTTGTTGTATGTTAGCTGTAGTTTCGTTTATTAAATCCCTTATATTCACAATTGACTGCCTCTGTGTGCTGCTCACAATTCAGAGTCACTGAATGATGATCTTGCTACATGGTAAGTTAATGCTAGTACTGTATGAAGTAGGAAGCATCTGCATTTTTTGGTCTCTTGTTTCTCATTTTCCTCTTGACAATACCCCATAGATTCTCTATGCTATACAAGCTATACTTGCAAATAATATAATATTAATGAAAAAAGGCAACTTAAGTGTAGAGAGTAGACTTTCATGGCTGTTTCTTAGACTTTTCTAAAAGTACACTTTTAGAAAAATGTGTACTGTGTAATAATATCAAATTAAAAGTTTCACTGTAGAGTACATTTATTTTAATATATTGAGTAATACTAAAGCACATGTAAAGCAATATCATTTTAGCTCTAGTATTATTTCATATTACATTTAAAGTTCACATAGTTTACTATGTTTACTACCTCATTAAAAATTGTAATTACAAATATATTTAAAAACATGACATTAAAGTATATTTTAGTTTATCATAAATGCTTGTCAGCATATTGGAATGGAAGTAATTATGAAATTACACATAAAGATGTACTTAAGTCCTATGTAACTGCGTCAAAAAAGCACACTTCAGCTAATTGCATTTAATATAAATCCAAATTATAATACAATTTAATTTAAATGCCGTTAACGTACAATTAAGTGTCCAAAAACATTCTTATTATAAAGTACATTCTTTATTCACATTGTTTCTACAAGTATTGGCAGTGACATAATCTAGAAACAATGTGAATTAACACCACAACAGCTTAAGTAGCAGATTTTGCAAAACACAAAATTTATGTCACTGCCAATACTTTTGGCCACGGCTGTAGTAATTCATACTAATAGTAGATAGTATAATCATAAATGTTTACAGTGATAAATCATTGTCATAGCAAAATGACAACAACAAGAATCAGCCATCAAAAGCTTGATCTGGCCATCTGAGCTTACATCCCAGAAGCTTCCTGCAGTAAGAGCGAGTTTAAAGAGTGCTATTCACTCAAGTTAAGCTTTAATGCTCTGCTGAGTGCATATGGAATCTCCCGCGTTCAGCCCTGAGGAGAAGTGTGTGTGTGTGTGTGTGTTTTAGCTGTGTGTGGGCAGCTGCAGCCGCAGGCAGTGCATCTGTTTGGTCCAGTAAGAAGGATCTGTGTCTCACTGTATATGGGATTATGTGATAGATTCTCTGTGACGGTTTCGTGGGTGTGGAAGAGGGAAAAAAAGAGAAAAAAATAAACAAAATAATGTCCTCTTTAGAAATGCGAGACAGCTGTGGGTAATCTCCATTTGCTAATGTCTATCAATCTTTTTCAATCTCCTTTATGAACGGTCGCATCCATATTTATCAGTTAGTCACCCTGCAGAGCCCTTATTTGTTTACCAGTGGTGTAGTTGTAGTTGTGTGAAATTAAAATGGGAGCTTTTTGGCATTTAGTCCATGTTTGTTGGCTTTTGGGTCATTTATATGCTAATGCACTTCTACAAGTTAATAAAATTAGCTTTTAATAGATAGACGCATTCGAAATGTACAATCTCCTTCCTTAATTGCAAAGGAAGAGGCTGGAATTTAAAGTAGTTTTATTGCGCTTGTCCTAAACAGCCAGGCCTAACTGCCTTTTGAATAAATGGAAAGCACAGTTGATATATTCTAGGGGAAAAAGGCTGCACTTAAACCATAAGTGTAGGCTCTAAGGGTCCTGTTGGTGGACAGGTTCAGAAGTGCATCTGAAAGAGCTAGAGGTGGAGGTAGCCCAGGCAGATGTGTACAGTCTATGGTTGGGGTTTGGCAGAGACTAGGATACTGGGATACCAGCATACCAATGTTAGAAACCATAGTCCACTGTTTTTCAATATATCTCTCTGGGGCACCAGGACTGAATATGAATCTATAATGAATCTCTGCATTAGACAAAACACTTGATTCAATTGACCTTTTGCAAAGAGCTTAATTGACAGGTGATCTGACCAATCATAACGCTGAATTCGCCATCTTGCCCGACAAACAAATCAGACAGGAGAGCAGATTGACTTCGGTAAACTTGAAAAATTGTGTGCATTGACATCTTTCCACGGTTGAAATAAAATACGTTATGATGTTCATTCATGTTTATTTCGTGCTTTAAGTAAATATGAAAAGACATTGGTTCACGTGTGCCACTTTAAATGAGGCAATACAGCGATCTGTCACGAAACATTAAAGAGACACAAATGGAATTTATTGTTTGAATTTCTTTAAAAAAAAAGACAAAATTTGAAAGCTGAGATTCACACCAGAAGTAACATGCTGTGTCTTGTCTGTCGGCGTGTTGTCAGTTTCCATAGCAACAGTAACTAAGGAGGGCAGGTTTTTGCGAACGGTCAATTGGGTTTATTAGTTAAATGAGACACCTAAAATGTTCAGCACCTCAGGGGACCCTCAAAGAACACACAAAGTGTATTTATATGTGCAAAAAACACTGATAATGATTAAAACTAGCTCATTATAATGCCATTGTCGCACAGCATCATTAATTCCTCTTGCATTGCCTTTGCATTGCAATATAAATGTTGTAGTGCAAGTTTAATTATTCTGTTTCCAAAATTGGTAAATACAAATAGAGGAATACACTAAATAAGTTGATAAAGCACTGATTTACATAAAAAAATTGCTGGGGTAATGGATAATTTTGATTGGGTTTTTCTTAAATCGTTTTCCTTACCCCAATATAAGATAAGATATAATATATATTCATTCAAATCACGGGGTAGTATAGAAATTGATAATGTATTTTGTCATGGCGGATTAGATTTGCTATGCATGCTGGTGCTGCACAAGAAGGCATAAATAAGATCCTTTGTAGCAAATCTAGACATGTGGTGCTGGGGGAGGTGGAGGATTGCACAAGAACTCTAAAAGGGTGCAGCAGGAAAACTTGCAAAGACTGAACCAGACTATATGAATGTTGACCAAGAAAGCTTATTCGGTGTAGATAAATCTGCAGATTGGACCTGATATGTTGACAGGGCAAAAATCTGGGCAAAAGACACGTAGTTTATTCTATCCTGAAACGACTTTGTCAAGATTGTCAATGTAACACTCTCACTGATAAATAAAACACACAAAAACATGCTGTTTGAGAACAAATTGTTTGAATATAAAAACCAAGCAACTACATTTAGTTACTTAACAGTAAAATTTAAAAAGAAGTGTCCTCACCAGTGGGAATTCGTGAGACACGTGGCCATCGGGTGGCAGTTTTGCACCAAATCCCAGTGCAGGGAACAGCTTATCACTGTCATAGTCCTGAATAATCTCCCCCACGGCTCTGAGGGCCAGTGCATACGCATTCAGATGATACGGGCTCATGTAGTGTAGAGAGGTAGGCTGAGAAGGGTTGCCTGCCATAAATAAAGCAGAAAATGCATAAATAAAAAAAAGCATTTAAATATGAATGGAAATATTTCTTCATATTTCTTTATATTTTTTTTTCATATTTCTGTGACGAAATAAGATTTCATGCTGTATAGGTAACAATTCTAATGAAACGGTTTCATTTGTGTAACATGTACCCATGATGAACTACTGACATTATTTGATCATTTGATGACTTTGTTAAACCCAGTTATGCTGTGCAAAAATAATGATCAGTCTATGCATTATCTTTAAAAGAGTATTTTGACCACATTAAATTGGCTCTTTTTAGCTGAATAGCTCAATCCTGATATGGAGAAATAATCAATGTTTTTTTTTTTTTCAATTAATTTTAAACTATATATATATATATATATATATATATATATGATTTAATTTTTGCAGCTATTTAAAAATACTTTCAATCATTTTTTTGTGGGGGTAGGAACTTTTTAAGTTTTAATTGAGTACAATTTTTTTTTACATAGTATGTGTACTTTAAGTACAATTTCTCAGTACTTTTTACACCTTGGTTAGTTACAATAAATAACTATTAGTAAATTTACATGAACACAAAAAAAGCCATTATCATAAAATGTAAATGATGCTTTTTCTTTTGAAGAGCAATGTTTCAGTGATGTAAGCTCACCGTTTGATGCAGTAAAATCAATGGCCACTGTGAAATTAATTTGAGTGCTGCAAGTGAACAGAGCAAAAACAATTATTTGAGCACATGTGAGTCAGCTTATGAACATAAAATATACAATGTTTATTAAAGTATAAAAAAAGCTCTTCATTCAAATCCCCAGTGAGCTGACTGTGTGAAACTGTGTCTCAGCTCAATTTAATCTGTGGACAAAAAATGAAGAAGTTATTCCCTCAGAGCAGCTCTGCGTTTGTCTAATATTCTCTCTGCAGCTTCCTGGTTTTTCTGTCTGTTCAACAGAATGCATATATTTAGAGAGATTCACTAACTGTCTGTAAGAATGTTCCACAGTAGTCTTTTTGCAGATACTTCCAATTATTCATCAGATATTTCCAGTGTTTGCTGGACTGTTTGAAGGCCAGGTCATATGCCTGGGGTCTTTGTGTCTCTCAGAATAGAGTGCTCTATTTATAGCTCTGTTTATTACGACATCATAATGCAGTGCGCTGTCTGTGAATATGTGAATACGTGGCGAGGAGGAGAGGGGAAGGAAGAGGGAATTATTCATGGATGGTGAGGCACAGCAATGTGTTTCCAGTCTCAATAGATGAGCTCAAGTATGTTTGTATGCATGGAAAACCCGGATGACGTCACAGTTTATGTGAGATACTGAATTCTGGAGTTTACAAAATGATGCATCTATTTCCAGCATGATAACTAGATGTCATGGTTTTACAGTAATAGAAACTCTTTCACTGAAGTAACGTGACAGCATTGCCTACTAGTATTTAAAACATTTATTACCGAGAATACCGTAGGCAGCCATCTAGACCACCACCCCACCCACTGCCTAGCAACCACATAGCAATGGCCTAGCGTCCACCCAAAACACCCTAGCAACTGCTATGCAACCACCTAGCAACCACAGAAAGCATCCTAGCAACTGCCTAGCAACACCTTAGAAACTTAGCAACCACCCAGAAAAACGCCTAGTGCCACAGCAAGCACCACTCACATATTCTTCTTCTTTCTGTTGGTCACTTGTTATGTTGTGTTAAAGTTCTGAAATTAGGGGTCACTCTTGGGAGCCCAAACACCTCTGACATTCAGAAAAGGCCAATGCAATTGGCAAGTGAAATTTGCATGCATGGCCACTCCCTGGACATCCGGGTATATAAGGAGCCTGCATGCTTCACTCAATAAGCTTTGTTCTTTGCAGCTGATGCAGTGTCATTTGAAAGGAGAAGTCTCCTCTCACCGTTGAATTCTACGACACAATCAGCAGACTCTCCTCACCTCAAAATACAGACATGGAGGATTGTGTATATGGCAATATGCATTCTATTTGTGTCCTACTAGGTCTGTTGTATGTCTCCCTCAGATGGTCACAATCGCTGTCCACAGCTTTTGAGTCGGACTCATACTGAAACAGCTTTCGTGGATGGTTCTTGCTCTGCTTGTGAGATCATGACCATGGCCACATTGCACTCACAGCTCTCATTCTTTCTCAAAAGACTGAGAGTCACCTCAGATGTTTCCTGTCCTAGTCCTTCTAGTCTCAGGTACAAGGCCTTGACAATGTGCTCTGAGTGTGAGTCTGGGGATGCAAGGTGAATCCCCATGGACCTCCCCTTCCTCCCCTCACACGTCTCTTCCATATGGGTTTGAGAGCAATGTGAGCTCAATTTCTCATTCAGAGCATCGGAGAGTGGGCTTGAGCAATCTGATGCTGATGACTCGGCTGACCTCTTGTCTTTGGGCAGCTTTTTGCCAAGAGCATTGGGCTTGAAGTGGAATATTCCAACCTGCCCTAAGTGCTTAAGGCTTGATAATTGGTTCTTGGTGTCTGAGCATGACACATAGCCGTCCTGTCTGACTCCCATCCAGGGCATGTAAGTTTACTTCTTCTCTCGTGGCGAATGCTTACACTGCCTCTGGACAAGCTGCATCAACAACATTGTCGAGGAATTTGCTCAACAGTTCTCGGCTGTGAAAAAGCAGACGGAGGTTATTAAAAACATTATGTCTCGGAGCGGGTCAAGGCCCACCCCTGAAGCAGCAGCCCCTGCCTGCTTGTCGCTGAGGGTGGCCCCCTGTGAAGGCTGCACAGGCCCTGCCAAAAACCCGGGTGCACAATGGCTTTCTCGTGGGAAGGAGACACTGCCAGCTCATCCACAGGCTACTAAGAACCCACTAAAGGCTTAGAAGCAGTCTTGAGATGGGAAACCGAGAGAAGGAGTCTGGACACTTGGTTGGCCCATCATGCTGGCTTCTCAGACAGGCATATCAGTACAAGGTCCTCCCTTTCAGGTTATCCCTGTCTCCTCGTGTCTTCTGGAAAGTCGCAGAGGCTGCCCTTGTCCCACTGAGGGAAGCAGGCATTTGCATCCCTGAAGACTGGCTAATATTAGCTGACTCACTAGAGTTGTTGTGTGCACACAGGGACATGGTGGTCTTGGAGCACCTAGCCAAATTGCGAGAGGGTCAACTTGGAGAAGAGTATACTCTCCCCTGTGCAGAGCATCTCTGCTCTCATTGTGGAGTTGGACTCAGTCACCATGATGGCACATCTCTTACAAGACTCTTCTCAGTCAGTGCTGAACTGCTTGTATAAGTTCAAATACAAGACAGTGGTTCCTCTCAAATATTTCCAAAAGCTCACGGGGCATCGGGCATCCTTGGTCGCTGTAACGTCAGTTGGGTTGAAGTGTATGAGGCCGCTTCAGCACTGGCATCATGATCGAATCAGTAGATGGGCATGGTGCCACAGCTCAAAACAAGTTCCCATCATGCCTGTGTGCCATCATACATTTAGCCCTTGGATGGACAGCACATGTAGAAATGTTTGCTATCACCAGCGGTGACAGACACAACAACTTAGGCTAGAGCCTCCTCTGCTAGGCAGATAAATGCCCTGAAGTGGCACCTCTTCATTGCTTTGTGCTCTAGGGAAGATCCAAGGAAATGTGGTATTGGATCAGTGCTTTCTTTCCTCCAAGAGGGCCTGGACAGGCACCTGTCTCCATTCACCTAAAAAGTGTTTGTAGCTGCAATAGAAGCAAATGACGACACTGTGGATGGCAAATCAGTAGGAAAGCACAATGTCATTTTTAGATTCCTCAGAAGTGCAAGGAGATTAAATCCTCCAAGAGCGAATCTCATCCCTTCTTGGGATCTCTCGGTGATCTTACAGGCCCTGCAAGGAGATCCGTTTGAGCCTCTAAAGTCAGTTGAGCTTAGTGTCCTTTCTATAAAGATGGCCTTCTTGACTGTGCTCACCTCTGTCAAGAAGGTGAGGTATCATCCAGCCCACTCCGTTAATGAAATGTGCCTGTAGTTCGGGCCGGCAGACTCCCACATAGTCCTTAGACCGTGGCCCGGCTATGTGCTGAAGGTTCCCACTACCCTGTTCAGGGATCAAATGGTAACCTGGCAAGCACTCCCTCCAGATGAGGCAGACCCAGCCTTGTCTTTGTTGTGCCCAGTGCATGCTTATTCACATATATCTTGATTGCACAGAGTTTAAGGCAATCTGAACAGTTCTTTGTCAGGCATATCAAGTCTGAGGTATTGGGAGTGAGGGTGCACTCAACCAGGTGTGTCACTGCCTCTTTGGCCTTAGTGAAAATTGCCTCATTAGCAGACATATGTAGAGCTGCAGGCTGGGCTACACCCAGATTTTATGATCTACACATGGCACCAGTTTCATCTACAGTTCTGCATACCAAAAATGAATCTAGATGACTGGTAGGGTGTAGAGCTTGCATTCAGTGCCTTTTCGTTCTATGAGGTGGTAATGGATGCTGTTCAGGTCCAGTTTTTAGTTTACCTTGAGTGGTGAACACTGGACTGCTGTTCTCCATCATTAGATGCATAGCATTCACAACAGCACACAGGCTCCTTATATACCCAGATGTCTGAGTGTGGCCAGGTGTGCAAATTTCACTCACCAATTTCAATGCCCTTTTCTGAATACGTCAGAGGTTTCGGGCTCCCAAGAGCAACCCCTCAATGTATCTGTTCCCTCCATAGGGGAACAAGGATTATGTTAGTAGTAGAGATGTCGTTGCATACTGTTAGACACACACACACACACACAACTATACATTTTAATTAGGAATAAATATACATTTTCACTGTCAGTTATGGGTATTATTATATTTATAGATTTCATCTGGTATAAAACTATGGTATGTAATTATGTAATAATTACATTTATCAATATCATTGTTCAGAAGGATTGCAAAAGTGCACACACACACAAATACTGACCCTCCTTTGATGTAGTCCAGGAACGTAACCTCGACATCAATGAAGCAGGACAGGAGAGTGACCTGTCAACATGAAAGTTTGGTAACACTTCCAATGTAGAGTCCTAAAGGGCATCATCACACTTTCAATAAGCAATGCATACTTTAATCATAAATGTCATATCAATATTCATGCTCAGGGTGATGATGTAACGGCATCAGAGTCACGGCATCAGGGCTGACCAATGATGAGCTACATCAAAATATATGAATATTTATATGCACAGCTTATGAAGGCATTGTGCATTGCTTATGAAGATATAATGTAGGACCTTCTATAAGAAGTCTTACCAATAAGGATGTTTGTTTGTTAGAACAAACATGTATTGTTTTCTTTTGGTCTTCTTTGGAACTTTTTTTTTTCATTAATTAAACTGGAGGATCTAGTTAAAAATTCACTCACGGTTCCTGAGTTTAGATATTTCTTCTTCTTTTTCTTTTTCTTGGGGTTCAGCACCTGCAGAAATATAGCAATGTCAGACACAGGATGTTGCTGAAATGTTGCTTAATCTAAGTTTATTAATTTTTTTTTTTTACGTTTTGTTTGTCATTTCATTCTATTTCTTTTCTTTTCTTGCTCTAACTATATTTTGCCATGATAGGTGAACATGGTGAATACACTAAGAATGTGTGAATTTTGTGTCAAGAAATTCAAACACAGTGAAGAAGATATTGATTGTGTCAAAAAACTAGATCATCAGAAGCTCTTGGTGGAGACATTTGACTGCATCTCCTAGACCTCTCGCTGTTATCTAAGGTTCTTGTGCTGCAGCCGGTTTTGATAAGTGTTCTTGTCCCTTATGGGTTTGATTTATGCTTCAGTGATGTGGAGGTCATACAAAAGATGAAAAAAGATGAGATTTCACAGGGATGGGGGACAAAATGTCACAGAAAGGCCAGAAACATAATTTACACAAGACCGTAAACGCAGACACAGTTCCCAAAAGAGTTATTGTATATGAGCTACATTTAATATAATATTAAATAAGATAAGTAAATATTCATGTAGCAAGACATTTAGCTTAAACCTAATTAGGGAAACCCTTTTTTTTTGCTTCATTGAACTGTTTGACAAATCAGATTTTCCAGTGCTACATATAAAATAATAAGTAGCTTCAATACTGTTCCTCAGGCCTCAACAACACACTCATGAAGTAATGTCAATATCTGCAATAAAAGCTTTTTTAAAAGCTAACATTTATGATATTTTAGGCAGACGTGTGTGAAAAATACATGAGGAAAATGAGAGTGGCTCACCTCCCACACAGTAAACTGAGAGTGGCCTTTAGAGAGCTCCCTGTAGCTGGTGCTGAACTCGCCGATGTAGTCATGACTGAAAACACACACACACAGTCTCATGCCTTATCTTGATGCATCTTATCTTCAGTATTACAGAATGATTGTTTATTTCTTACCCTCCATCTCTGTCCCAGTCATACACCTCGATTTTTATTGCTCTGCAAAAAAAGAAAAGAAAGTTTAGTTATTGAAAGCATGTAGTATTATTTAGGTTAGTCAATTTTGATGTTAAGTCAATTCCTTTAAAGATTAAGTAAATGTCTAAAGATTTTAAAGGGGTCATCGGATGCAAAATTCACTTTTACATGTTGTTTGAACATGCGTGTGTTGGCAGTGTGTGTACACATATAATGATAAAAATCCACCCAGTGTTTTTTTTGTTTTTTTTAAATCCCCAATAATAATGATCACTTTTTCAGATCAGGCTGTTTTATCACAGACCTGCCCTGAGTGAGCTGTCAACAGTCTGCCATTGTTTCAACACTGATTGTCTCCTAGAATGTCACCTAAGCGATTAAGTTGTTTTATTGTTGAATTTAATAATGAACATAGCAGTCGTCATTTACTCCCGATATCTGAGCCGCTGAAGACGCAGTGGATTACGTTTAATTTTGAAGGGAATGATCCCCCGATCGACCTGAATGTGTTTATGTTCGCACTAATCATTCGTGATCCAGCTACACCTACAGAAGAAGTGAGCATAAGGATTTTGTATGAATCTTTGCAAATCACCTTTCCTAATAATGTGATAGTTAGCAAGTTCCGCGGCTAAAGTAAACAGTCTCATGAGAACGGCTCGTCACCCCACGGCAGAGAGGGGCGGGGTGAGTAGAGCTCATTAGCATTTAAAGGGACATGCACCGAAATGGGTCGCTGTGAACAGAGCTGTTTTTGACAGAGTAAAAAGGATGTTGTTTTACACTACCATTGAGAAATTTTAACCAAAGTATGCTATAGACTTTTCATTAAGACCCTAAAGAATCATATCAACTTGTGGAAAATGGGCATCCGATGACCCCTTTAAACATTCTATCAGACAAAGAATGTCTTTAAGTGTTGATGAATGACGCCACCTCAAGCTGAATTAATATATTTTGTATGTGTGTGTGTGTGTGTGTGTGTGTGTGTGTGTGCTTTCAGATTGGAAACAGGGTTGACAATTTTACAATTAAATTAGACATTTTAAGCTTTGTGGTCAAGGTAACGGCACTACAAATTATTTATTATTAGCAGAAACTAGGGCTGCCCTCGACTAAGTGTTTTTCTGGTCGACTAGTAGTCGTTAATTTTAAGCATTAGTCGACTAATCGCACGTTTATTAATAAACCATTTAAATCATTATAATGAGCCTTTAATTGCCTACATAGCCTAATAAGCGCTCAAGCACACACATAAAGCTTGCCACAGCACACCGGCAGAAGTAATGATTATGAATGTGTCAGGGAAAAACAGTAAGGAGGCTGCATTAACATTTTAATAATTCACTGATAAAATCTTTGTTTCGGTTTAAGAGATGAATCGGCGACACTGACTCATCATCTCCGCAGTACTGCTGCGCCTGTTTGCATGTTTCATACGGATTAAATAATCGGAGAGTATTTGTTTTCCATTTGAATTGGTTCATTTGAAAGTAGACATTTTAATGTCTGTAAAGCAAAGATACACGGAGTTTTGCACTCAAGTTCACAGAGTTGGCAGAAAGTGCATCATGTTTGCTTTCATTATTTTACAAAAGCGCATTTTGTTGTTATTGTGAGTGCACACAAACAAACGTAGAATCTTTACAGATTTGAAAGATGTATTACTCTTATCTGTATGACCAAAAATTACTTTACTTAAAAATTACTATTACTATTAGTAATTTAACAGAAACTATTACTATTACTATTACAAAAAATTACTATTTCTTAAAAAAATAGTATTTTAAGAGCAAGTGAGCGCACCGGCGCCTCCATCTGTCCTGCAGTGAGTGTTACTGTTTAACTTCCACACTACTAGTGCACATTTCTCTTGGTTAACATTAGATTGAGCGGCCATGTAAAGTTGCTAATACTTACATATTTCAGATGATAAGCCATGTTTGTGGTCGATGAATGACAGGCGAGCATTTGGATGTCCTGCCCGATGTACTGTATTACCATAGACCAGCCGTTAACGATCTGCGTGACTTCGCCAATGTGGATTTTTTTTTCTGCGACTAATAAAATTTTGGTCGACCAAGCCTCTTCTGGTCGACTAACGATTAGTTGACTATTAGGGGGAAGCCCTAGCAGAAACTTTATTTTTCTATTATGAATTGTTTATTAAAAATCTTTGTAACAGGGTTGACATTTTAAAATAATTGCCAACTGGCAAACATAAAAACAATACCGTAAAGTAATTAAAAAGATGCTGAATTCATCTGAAATAAAGTCATTCTGACTGTTTTTTCAGTAGAGTAATTTATTATTTTAATAAGAGGTAGTTATAATTGTAACAGGATTGACACATAAACATATACACTACTGCTCTAAAGTTTGAGGTCAGCAAGATTTTTTAAAATCATTTGTTAGTTTTTTTTAATCATCTTAGTGCAACAAAGCAAATGATCTAACAAATTCAGAAATTGGTGAGAAATCAGTATTTAAAAATGCGTATATTTAAAAAAATGCTGTTCTTTTTCATTTTAGAATGAAATTAGCATATTAGAATGATTTCCGAAAGATCATGTGACACTGAAGACTGGAGTAATGATGCTGAAAATTCAGCTTCGCAACACAGGAATAAAGTACATTTTTAAATATATTAAAATAGAAAATAGTTCATTTAAATTGTAATAATATTTTACAGTATTACTGATTTTAGTGTATTTTTGCTTAAATAAATTCTTTCAAATTCTTAGTTTCTTTCAAAAACTAATTATACTAAACATAAACTAAAATTTAATGCTAATACACTTCTCACTCCCACCATGTCAGTATCCTGTTCAGTGTCTTTGAAGCTCAGAGGTCTAATATTTGACCCACCTGTCATAGTCCCCATTACACAGTGCTCTGACTGGGATCTTGAAGGCCTGCCATACAGGGTCCAACGTGTTTTTCACCACCTCTGTCTTATGACAGATGGTAAATCTAGGAAGCAAGACACGTCAAAGAGGAGGAACCACAACATGGGAGGTGAGAATCAGTCAGTGTGAAAGGGGTCTTAAATAGGTCACATCACACATGCATCATTTACTGCGAGTCAAAGAGTGTCATAGAATACCAAGACCAGGCTCGAAGACAAGATATTAAATGAGACATCCAATTTCAATCTCAAACATGACCATATTATTAGACTTAAAACATCAAATGTAACTTTTAAAATATAAGTACTGATGTAAATAAAAAGAAATTGCACATCTCTTATTCTATAGTCTGTATTTTATGAACTGTGTTCAATAGGAAAACAGGAAGAAAAATAAAAACTTACGTTCCATCTTCATTGCTACGATAAAAGACCAGGAAAGGGTCTGACTTTCCAAAGAAATCTTTCTTGTCCAGTTTGTTGCCACAAAACTGCATCAATACTGACTCCTGATTAAAAAAGAACACATAAGCACAGATTGTATGATGATGTGCAGTAAAAAATTACGAAGAGAAAAGAGGAGAACAGAAGAGACAAAAAGAGATAAGAAGACAAGTAGAGCATGTCACACATGAAAAGATGAAATGAGTAAATAAAATAAACTAAAGAAGAAGAAATATGGAAGGGAGAAATTAAATGAAACAGGAAGAGACTAGATTAAATAAGAGATGAGACAAGGAAGAAGAAAAAAGAAGAGTCACTAATAGACAAGAATAAACAGACCAAAAAAAGACTTGATGAGAAGAAGTGAGATGAAGAGAGGATGTGAAGAGAATAAATGAGACAAGAAGAGACAAGACAAAACATTAGATGAGAAGAAACAAGACAGGAAGAGAAGACATTAGACAACACCAAACATAAACAAAATAAATGAGACAAGAAGAAAAGTAAACTTAAAAAAGAAGACGAGGTAAAAGAATGACTTGATATGAGAAGAAATGAGGCAGGAAAAGAAGACATGATACAATGCAAGACAAGAAGAGACAAGATGAGACAAAAAAGACTAGAAGAGAAGAAATGAGACAGGAAGAGAAGACATGATGTGAATTGAGACAAGAAATTAAACAAGAAAAGATTAGATTAAATAAGAGATGAGACCAGGCAAGAAGAAAAAAGAAGAGACACTAATAGACTTGAATAAACAGACCAAAAAAAAAGACTTGATGAGAAGATATGAGACATGAAGAGAGGACATGAGACAAGTGTAGATGTAAAGAGAATAAATGAGACAAGATTAGAAAAGACAAACAAAAAAAGAAAAGACAAAAACATTAAATGAGAAGAAACAAGACGGGAAAAGAGGACATGAGACGAGACATGAAGGGAAGAGAATAAATGAGACTAGAGGAGACAAGACAAATGAGACCAAAAAAGAGGACAAGAAAGAAATACTAGATGAGAAGAAACAAGACAGGAAGAGAAGACATGAGACAAGACATGACGAGAATAAATGAGACAAGAAGATGAGACAGTTAAACATGATGATGAATTAAACGAGACAGGAACACTATACATGAGACAACACAAAACGTGAAGAGAATAAATGAGACAAGAAGAGACAAAACAAATGAGAAAAGAAAAAATAATAGATCATACAACAAGAGACAAAACAACATTACACATGGAGATGAGAGAAGAGGGGAGAAGAGATGAGATAAAAAAGAGACAAGAAGAGGTAAGATGAGACCAGGAGAGAAGAGAAAATACAAGAAGCGATGAGATGATAAGTCAAAGTACCCTGCAATTTCCAAGTTCTTCAGCTTTCACAATAATAGTTCCACAGTTCTTCCCAGGAATGCCTCTAAAGTCAGAAGGAACATTGTGTGTTACTAAAGAAGCCGAGACAATATTGTTCTTGACAACTAGCACTTCAGGAACACACAACAGAACAATTCTAGAAAGGACATCCTTGACACTTAACCTTACCCTACTCCAGGAGGACTGATCCCGTTTAAGTGAACTAAACAACAGAACTCTGCTTTGGAGGAAAGTGCTTGTTAAAAGAGTAATTAGTACATATGCTGACCATGTTAAGCAAATGCATATGTTCAGCCCGTGCTGTGTGAATGAGTGAACATTAATAAGTGATTGTCCCCTTTCAACAGTTATGAATGCATGTATCTGTGCTGCATAAATAAATGAGTGTTTGTAGAAGCAGACAGGCGAATGCATGAGTGTTTGCTGTGCTCTTATATAAGACTACACTCAAGAAGCCCAAGCCGGAATTGAATGTAAATTGTATGGACCCAACACTTCAGCATCCTGCACAAGTGCCTGACAAAGATGAACGATGAAAGATTTTGAATATGATTTGATGAGAGAACAAACTTCTGCCTTACTTATGCGCTGCCTTGAGTGCTTGTTTCAATTCCACTAAGTAGTTGTGGGTTATGTTATAGAGGTTAGAGAAGCAGATCCCTGCTAACTGAAGACAAGTCTTTAATCTGCTCTGGATCTACACATGTCCTCTGAGGCACTCTCCTAAATTAACCTGAAATGTTCAGGTGTCTACCAGGAATTACTTACAATAAAAAATAAAGAGAGAGAGAGAGAGAGAGAGAGAGAGAGAGAGTCAGTGTAGCTCAAAGCTACAAGCTAATCATATTTAAAAGCAGTTCAAACTTCAATCAAGCTACTCTTTTAATTAACCTGATATCACATGTGTGGCATCAAGACATTAAGATAGCAAATATTCTAATATTATATAACTTTTATATATGTCTAAGTTTGTTAACTTGTATAAGCACTGAAAATTGTAAATGCACAACTATCAAAAGGTTCTACTTCGTTCCTCCTGGAACTGTTACTTATTTAGGAATGTTACTTATTTACCTATAGTCCAGGTGATATGTGAAAATGTTCATGTTTTCATAAAAGCATGAAACTTGGTACATTGTATAGTTTGCGGCCCTAAACATTTTCAGAAATGGAGCCATCGCAAAAACACCTCGTGGTTGTCATGGCGACCATTTTACTTTCCGCCATAACCAAATTATGTATTTTGTGGCATAGCTCTTGAACCAAACATGATAATACAGGAAAGGTGATGTCTACCCCTATGTTTTGATGGTCAAGGATTACAATGATACCATATACAAAAACAAACTGTTCAGGTGAAGAGTTAATGGTGAAATCAGCAATGTGAGAAGGAAATCATAGTATCTAAGCATCAAAGTATCACAGCATTTACAAAAGTCCATATTATGGTTATTAATTTTTTCTTTCTTTGATAACTAATATTTTATTCAATAATACATTAAAATATTGTTTTCAAGAATACTATCATATATTTCAGAGATATAAAAAAAATATCTCAGGTAAGTGTATTTTTCCTTGCCTCTCAGGCAGTCAGGTAGGTGGTAGTGTGTTTCCAATACATTCTTGTTCTCTCTCAACAACGCTCTAACATCACATGCAGATGGCATCGCAATCAGGTGAACAGTTAACTTAATTTGCAATCACTCTCTGGGGCCAGGGTTGTCTATTATGTTGTTTATGAGGTAGAAGCCAGAGTCCTGCATGCGGGCAGGTACATGCAGGTGAATTGCTAATATTTGATGTAACGGGTGGAATAATATTTATGTGTAGGGTGTGATGTGGGTGCGGGCCGGACGGTGACAAGCACGGGTGGGTTGCGGGTCCAATAACCAATACTATTTCGACTCTGTCCAGTACACGCTATTAAAGGAAGCGCTCTTTGCTTGCTTTCTGTATTTAATCTATTCACAATTTGAATAAAAGTTTTAATAAATTAGTTTTGTCTACCTCATGTAGGATATTTAATGCAGGTGCGGTTCGGGTCCCAGTTTTTATGTCAAATGGGTTGGGTATGGGATTAAATTAGCGTTGCTGTCAGATAACGTGTCCTGCCACTGATTGACAGCTGTAGTGATTATATTAAAGGGAGCGCTCTTTGATTACTTTCTGTATTTAATCTATTCAGGATTTGAATAAAAGTTTTAATAAATGAGTTTTGTCGACCTCATGTAGGAGATTTAATGCAGGTGCGGTTCGGGTCCTAGTTTTTATGTCAAATGGGTCGGGTATGGGATTAAATTAGTGTTGCTGTCAGATAATGTGTCGGGTGTTCTGTTAGTTACTGCGATTGTGGGAAGATCATTTCACCAGCCAGGAAAGGTGAACGAAAATGCCTCTCTGTGATGTTACCACAAGGTATTGCTTACTTACAGATCTCAGGCTTCTTGAGGGGATGTAGATTCGTAAGAGTGAGGAGCAAGTAGGAGGGTGCTGAGCCTGTGGCTGTTCTGTACGCAAACATCAATGTCTTGAACTTGATGCGAGCTGCAACCGGTAGCCAGTGCAGGGGGATAAAAAGAGGTGTGAAGTGGGCCCTTTTGGGCTCGTGGAAGAGTAG